>NC_037539.1:38687527-38689860 GCF_001531365.2 Cynara cardunculus var. scolymus
AATCGTTAAACTTTGAACATTTACCATTATAGTATGTAATCGTTAAACTTTGAACATTTACCATTGTAGTATGTAATCGTTAAATTTTGAATATTTTCTATTAGTCTATTATAGTTTGTAATCGTTAAACAATATTTGTAACAATTATTCTGTATAATTTGTATTCTTGCTTATTTATTTAGTGTTTTGGCAATGTTTTATTTTTTATTTCTAAATAATAAAATTTTAGTATTTTAGGAAGTGATACCCGGAATAGGAACCGGTTCCCGGCGGTTCCGGTTCCAATATCTCAAAAACCGCCGGTTCCGGTTCCTGTCAAAAACGGCGGGTACCCACCTATGCTCACCCCTAATTAGAATAATTATCGAGTTCTAAAAAACTAATTAATTATTATTTTTATAAGAAAATTATATTATTAAACCAAAAATATAAATTACTTCGTCATTGTACCTAAATTAAATTATAATAAAAAAAATAAATTAAAAAATTACAGAAAATGAGGAATTTTAAATAGTTAATTTGATACGAATATCGATATATTTTTGTTATGCATAAAGTACTGTATATTGATGCATATTATCTAAAATTCAAGATTACAAGTAAATTATGCATAAATACAACCTATTAAAGTGATGTTTGAATTCGTATAACTAACTGCGAATAAACATAATCAAATAAAGAATAGACATCTCATTTTAAAATATAAAAAATTTAAAATATAATTAGAATAATTATCGAATTTTAACAAAATAAATAATTATTATCTTTATAAGAAAATTATATAATTAAACCAAATATAAGTTAGTTTGTTATCGTATATAAAGTAAATTATAAAAAAATTGAATTAAAAAATTACAAAAAAAATTAGAAATTTTAAATAGTTAAATTGATACTAATATCGATATATTTTTGTCAAATTTTTATGATATCTTCAAACTTATATTTTATTCAAAAATAAAAACATCATCGTTTTCTCAAAACCATATAAGATCGTATTATAACATTGATTGAGATAAAAAATAAAATGAAATATTAAAATCAAGATGTATCTCGCTGCATTGCACGAGTACCTTTCTAGTATATATATATATATATATGTCTATACTATCTAATAAAGCAAATTTAGCAAAAGTTTTAAAGTCTTAAAATACTAAATGACCAGTATACCCTTTATACACTTTTTCACCCTTCCTCTTCTCGTGTGCACTCACCCCCACACATACATTCACACTCTCACAACCGATTTTTTTTAAAATTATAATTCTAAATTTACACTTTATATTCCTATAATTAGTTAATTAATTTACTTTACGTCATTTACTTTTAAATGTTTCATTTTAAACATTTATCGAATTTATATACATAATCGTATATCAATTAAAACATGTTTAAAAAAATACATTTTTATTTTAACAAGTTACACCATTATAATCGTCTATTTAATACCTTCGAAATGAGTCCAATATTGAATATTTTTTGACTTAATTATATTATTATATATTATATATACTGTGAAAAAATATTTTTAATATTTACGATTATATACTTTTATAGTTATATATATATATATATATATATGGGATCGTTCAAATAAAAACCACTCAATTTGTAAAAACCGTGAAAACCTCATTCAACCAATCATAATTTTTTATTTTTTTGTAATTATGAGAGGTTGATTAACCATTTTTATTGTGGAAGGTGTTAATCATGTATATTATCATCTTAATTATTTTAATTTTAGAGAAATACATGAAACAATTTCATTAAAATTTCACTAAATATTATATGAAACAATTTCATAACCATATATGAAACAAATTCATCAAAAAAAGTATTATATGAAAAAAAATTCACAAGATTAAACAATTTCATGAAAAAATTTCATAAGATTAAACAATGAAATCGACTTATGAAGGTGGTTTGTACGGTTTTTACAAATGAGGGTGTTTTTATTTGAACGCTCCCCTATATATATACTATATATTTTGGGGTTTGACTGTCCAAATTCCACTATATAATATGTTCTGAATTAATATGTTCTTGGGTTTTTTTGAAAAATATATATATATATATATATATACATGTATTAATTCAACCTTAATCTGAGTTTCTGGACAAGAAAGAGGGTAAACAGTTGAAATTTCATTCTAAAACTTATCTTTTTTGGTCTTTTCATGGCTTATGATCTGTTAAATTTGTAGTTTTCTTTATTGRTTTTGAGTGTTTATCTTAAAACTCAAGTTTCTTGGTTCTTTGCTCTTGGTGTAAATCGAACACATTTGTGGAGTCGTTTAAATATATTGGATTTTAAACTGTCATACAATTTTTTTCAT
>NC_037539.1:38690908-38706200 GCF_001531365.2 Cynara cardunculus var. scolymus
TTTTTAAATCAAATGTCATATATGAAATATATTTTATTTTTAATTAAAATAAATTTAATTATCAATACTTTTTATATCCTTGTTAATTTTTTTAATTTGAAAAATCATGGATAAAAATATCGATGAGATAAAAATCATCTCATATTAAAACCACTTGAACTATTGAGACGATGATGTTATTTCTTTTAAAATTATTAAAATAAATAAACACTTTAAACCCCTCAATTTACCCAAACTTTTCAAAAACCACCCCGGGATTTAAGAGTGGATACCTGGTTATCACATCAAATTTTTAAGATACAAATACGAGAGTGAATTATATTTTTAGTCCCTGTAGTTTTGGGTTTCTAACCAAACTCATCCATTTTTTGAAAGTTTAAGAAAACTTGTCCTTGTGGTTACATTTTTGTGAGAAAATAAGAAAAAAGAAATTCTATTTGACGAAGTATATGTGAGCCAATGTTACATATTATTCATATGAGTTCATATACACATCTTCAAATGGATTTTTTTTATGTATGAGAGAGAGTCGAGTTCATATAAGAGCAGTTTCCAAACAAGAGAATAAAAAAAGGGTTAAATAACATGTGATTTTAGATTAAAATCACGTGTAAAATCACATTTGATTAAAATGGTTTTATTATATATATATTTATTTAAATGCTGCAATTTATTTTACTTATGATATTTTTTAAAATTAAATATGTAATTAAAATTTTAATTATAAAATATTAAACTCATAGTTATAAGAATTTTTGTTATTTTTTTATAATATTTTACTTTATAGGATGCATTTTAGAAAATGTATTATTTAGTTAGTGACCACTATTTTTGGTCATTAATCATTTCAAATTACTGATTTTTGTCAAATATTGAATATTTACAGGTAGAACAGTTACAAGAAAAACTAGCAAGGTTAGAGGAGGAAGGGAAGTGGCAGAAGGATCACTATTTGGCCGAGCCGAAGTCAGAACGGAAGAGAAGGGTAGAACTAGAAACCTAACATCCTGAGTATGTTGCCCAGTTAGAACAACATGTCTTATTATCGGCTTAGTTTACTACTTTTATGCAGCAATAAGGATACCCTTCCCATAGTTAGATTATTACTAACCGTACATTTGAATTGTATGAATTTGTTATTTTTAAATTGTTGGACTGTTTTGATTTGTTATTTTGAAATATTGGCATGTTTTCTATAAAATATTTAGGAAATGCAGTAGTTTCTTAAAATTACTAAAAAACCGTTGAGGGATTACCAACGGAAATCTGTTGGTAAAGGTAAGTGTTTCATGCCGCTAATCTGTCGATGATTAGCCATCTCTAATTTGTCAGTGATTAGTCGTCGCTAATCCATCGATGATAGTAATCGCCGCTAATCCGCTAGTGTTAGTAACCATCAGTGAATTCCGTCGATGATAGCATTATCCACCACTGTTCGCCCCATGCACTATCACTGATGGATCACTGACAGAATTCACCATTTCCAACGGTTTAGTTCGTCTTTGATAGGCTCTCAGTTTTGTAGTACATCATTCTCGTTAGAGACACATCCCCAACTCAACACGTCCTCCACCGTTTTATTATTAAATATATTAAATATACACATAAAAGATGAGACCCTCTCGGCCATCCCATTTTTGATATTAAATAAGCCTGGTATTATATTGTTGTTTTATTCCATTTTTGACCAAAAATGAACACAAATCATATGAAAACTTGTTATTAATGACGATGAACTTATGGGTAGGGATTAATTATGATATATAATCCATGGGACCATAAGGTTCAAATAATTCAGCCCACATCCCATTCTTCCGTCGATGGTTCCAACCCATGTCTTTGCAAAGTTGATCGTTGTACCATATATCGATAGCAGCCAATACAGACCTCTGGTGATATTCACCAGCAGATTGCTTCATGTATTCATCCCAATTTGAGATATCTTTCTCCATCTCTTTGATGCTTGGCAGTTTGAATGTCCCATCCAGAAGCTCTACCACCCATCTGCACCTCATTTCTGATGTGAACAGGTTTGATATACTTTCTGAGAATCCAATTATTGCTACTTGTGGTATTCTTGGTGGAATGCATTCTCTGATATATGCATTTCAAAACCAAATGTTAGTCAAAATACTAGTAGAGAATACTGGGTATCTGCGATGACTAATGATTCTGGCCCCACCTGTAGAGAGGAACTCGAGAATCCGGTGAAGGCGCGATGAAGTCACGCAAATCTTGTGACATGAAGATGCTTTGAAGCTTCTGAATCCCTTTGAATCCGGTAGCTAATATGACGATATCCGCCAGTGTTGGTTTATTCTCTCCATCGATCAGGATGCCATCTTGGTAAAAGCTGAAACCGGGAGATCTCTTTAACAAAATGCTTCCCGTTTCAACTCGGTTGAAGAAGTCCTCAGGCATTATTGAAACTAAACCCGAACGTAGATCTTTTGAGAAGCTACACTTTGGTACCATGTCGAATTTGGCGAGAGGACTCTTCTTTTTGACGTGGGTTTCGACAAGCTTTGAAATACCCCATCTCTGTTACCAAAACGTAGTCATTAATTTGTTCGAAATTTTACAAGTACAATGTAGGCAGAAATGAAGTAATTAAGAGGTAGTCACCAGAGGTGATAGAATGGTTGCCAATAGACCAAGTAGGAAACCTTCACCGGGCTTATGAACCAGAAGCTCGGAGAAGCGATTGAAGTACAAATACGAGAGGGGAATTCCCCATGGACTGAAATCAGGTAGCTTCCATCGGTCGTTTCTATATAAAATGGTACATGGATTCTCCTTTCCTGATATCACCAGAAATGAATTAAGCTGAAGAAAACTAGATGTATATATATTTTTTATATAATGGAATGGAATCATGATCGATCATCGGATTCGACTAGCTGCAACTAACCGTTTACBGATGAACATTCCATTGCRATATCGAGTCCTTGTTTTTGAAACCCCACAACAACAACGCTCTTCCCTTTAATGAATTCTTCAGCTTCTTGGTGATCCATAGCAGCATATTCCATGGAGTGAATCATTTTGCCTCTGAACACCTCAGGGCCAGCTCCTGGAGCAAACTCTGGTATGTTTGGAAAATCTTTGAATCTTCCCACGCACAAAATCACAAAATCTGCATCATGCACCTGTTTTCACATGCCAATTGATCATCGTTCCATCTGTAACTGGGTGCTAATGTGTTATGGTAAGAATAGAAGACATACCTTTGTACTTTGACTGTTCTCAACTGTGACTTTCCATTTGCCTTGTGGAAAGGTTTCTCGTGACGGTGTCGGTGGCCCATCGTACTCGATTCCCTTCACCACGGAATTAAACTGAATGTGGTTCATCAAGTCGAAACGAGTGGCGTAAGACCGTAGATAGTTTAGGAGTTGGTGCTGTGTAGGGTAGTCTTGGGTCACTGAAGAAGGCCATGGGAAGTCGGAAAACTGGAACGAACCCTTGAACGACTGTAGCCTGGTGGTTCTTATGGTTTTAGCCCATACTCCACCAATATCGGATTGTGACTCGAAAACGATGGGATTGAAGCCTTTAGAGAGACAGTATTTACATGCTAAAAGACCGCTGATTCCAGCTCCAATGATCACCACCTGTTTCTTCTCCATGATATCGATAAGATAAGATCGAAGGTTAATTTCTTGTGATGTTAATTATTCGATGAAAACCCAGCGCCTATAATGAAATTGCGACAAAGCAAAAAAAATAAAAATCTAGTGGGTTGATATCCCCACATCTTTCCCTCACTCACGCCCTCACATTTTTAAAATTTTTAATTTTAAATTTATATTTTATAACTTGTAATTAATTAATTAATTTACTTTACATTTTTTTTTAATTTTTCATTTTACACCCTTATTAAATTAACATACATAATCGTATATTAATTAAAACATGTTTAAAAAAATATATTTTTATTTTAACAAAATACATCATTATAATCGTCTCGTTATTACCTTCGAAATAAGCCAAATATTAAATAGTTTTTAACTTAATTATATTATTATATATTATATATATTATGAAAAAATATTTTTAATATTTACGCTTTACACTTTTATAGTTATTTATTTAATTTATATAGTACATAATTTATTTTTTCAATTTTTGTTTTACATCATTATCATATTGAAAAACATAATTTTATATTAACTAAAATTAAATCTAACAACGAAATTAACCTCTCAGGAAGCATTTTCATACCCTTTATTCATCTTGTTCATCTTACATACTCATTTTTAATATACTTTTTATTTTAACAAATTACACCATTATAATCGTCTCGTCAATCTCTTCGAAATAAACCCAATAATGAATATTATTTGATTTAATTATATTATTATAATCGTATTTTCAATACCTTTGAAATGAACACAATATTAAATATTTTTGGATTTAGTTCTATTATTATCTATCATATATAGTACGGAAAAAATATTTTTAATACTCGCACTATATACTCTTGTAGTTATTTTTTTTTAATATATCCCTAACTTTTTTATTTTTCATTTTCATTTTACATTCTTATCACATTAACATACATAAATGTATATTAAATAATATATGTTAACAAAATACGTTTTTATTTTAACAAGTTACACAATTATAATCTTCTTGTAAATACCTTCAAACGAGCTCAGTATTGAATATTTTTGGTTAATCATATTATTGAATACCATAACTACATAAATTATTTTTAATACTTACATTTTATACTCTTACAGTTATTTATTTAATTTGTTCTATATACATTACTTTTTTCATTTTTCGTTGTATACCCTTATCAGATTAATATACATAATTGTATATTAACTAAAATCCGTTAAAAATATGTTTTTATTTTAATAAGTTGCTTCATCGTAATCGTCTCGTCAATAACTTCAAAATCAACCTAATATTGAACATCGTTTTATTTAATTATGGAACTGTAATTATATAAATATCACAAGGGTATAAAATAAAAATAAAAAAGTAAATAAATATAATAAATTTTTATAAARATATAAAGTATAAATATTGAAAAAAAATCATATACAAATATAAAATTTAAAAATACGTATTTTTAATACTTTATTAATTAGTAATAATATAAAGTTAATTAATTTATATAATTATTAAAAAAATATGTATTCTTGATACTTAATTAATATTAATAATATATAGTTAATTAATATATGCAATTATAGTGTAGATAAAAAAACCTAGAGGATATAATAGAAAAATATTTAAAAAATTGAAGGGTTAAAGTTAAAAATATTAAAGGGTTAAAATTGAAAAATAAAATAAATAAATTTTAATTATTTTATTGTATCATGTAGGTGGGGGTATAGAAAAGTAGGGGGGAAGGGGGTGGGGTTAGAAAACCCCAAAATCTATTGGCAGTGGGTCATATTTTGTTGGGTGTCACTGACACTAGAGAGGATAAGTGTATTGTGTTCTAAATAGCACGAGGATAAGTGTGGTTGGGAATATTACTTCAATAGGTAAGTGAGAGTGGTGACTCTTGACGGTAAGCGATTATTCGGTAAATGTTTGGACGACCCTTTAATTGGTTCAAAGTAGATTTTTCTTAATCAATTTTAATTGAACTTGAATAGGTCCATTCTGTCTTAACTAGTTCAAATTGTCACTTTCATGTTCGGCAAAGTCATTGGGAGATTTTTTTGACTTAAATTGTCAATGAGGCTTGGTCCTTTGAGATTTTTCCTTAGACCAGTTCGAGTTGTCACTTAAGTCATGAAAAAAGATTGGAATCTAAAATCAATTTTTTCATGACTTAAATATCTGTGTTACTCAAGCTTGATTCGAGTAGGAGTTCGAGCTTGGTTTGAGCTTCGAACGATTTTGAGTTTAAAAAATAGTAATCTAATTCGAGTCAAGTTTAGTTTTTAACTACTCGTGAGTTTTCTAGTCGAGTTCGAGCTTGAGAAATGACTATCAAGTTCGAGTCGAATATATATTGATACTCGAGATCAACTCGCATCATTTACACCCTAGTCTTTATGTGTATGTTTTACGCATTTGCATAAAAACTAAATTCTGGGAAAAAGAAAAAAAAATCCTTGCACATATGCGTAAGGATTCTTTAAGCAAAATTTTGAATTTTTATGCAAAAAGATCTTTTTACTTTTTTTTAATGTAAACTCTAACTAAAATGAGAATTTAATTGAAAAAATGACTAAAAACAACTACAAGAAAAATGACCTTAGGAGAAGGTTTTGTTTTGTACCAAAAATTTAATTGTTTAAGCAAAAATGGTTCCTTTGTGTCCGAATACTATCATAAGCTCAATTCTTTATGAAAACAATAATTTGATGCTCTTATTACTCTTCCCACTTGCACTTGTAATGCCTCTCATGTTTTCTTTAACCATGGTCAATGAATAAAACTTATGCAGTTCTTAATGGGTCTTGATAATGTATATCAACCTATTAGGAGTAACATTCTTTCAAGAGACCCTCTTCCTTCTGTTAAAACTGTTTTTTCTCTTATATCTAGGGAAGAGTCTCATCTTGGAGGCTCTGGAGTGTCCTCTGGAAATAAAAGGCAAAATTCTGCTTTTTTTAACAAAGTTAATGATAATAAGAAAAGATTTGGTAGACCATCAAATTTACTTTGCAAACACTGTGGTATGTCTGATCATATAGTTGAAAGATGTTTTAAACTCATTGATTTCCCAAAAGATTTTCAAAACATACTACCAAGACCCCCAAATCAAGGTTTTAAATACTTGTTTAGTAATGCTTGTGTAACAGACTCTCATAGGAATGAAAATATTTCTAATTCATCCATTCCTTCTCTGGGAACAAGTTACTAAGTTTCTTGCCTTATTAGATCAAAAGAACTCGTATGAGGCAGTTTCTGCTAACATGGCAGGTTTGTCTAACTTTCATAAGACTGGTTGGATTATAGATTCTGGAGCTAATCAACATATGACATCTAGTTTTTTAAACTTGGACAATGTTGTTGACATATCTGATTTAAATTTAAAAGTAAATCACCCAAATGGAACTGAGGCAAAAATAAATAAAATTGGGAATTTAAAATTGTCAAACAATGTTACTTTATTTGATGTCTTGGTGGTTCCATAATTTAATGTCAATCTTTTGTCTATTCACAAACTTGCTAGAGACAATAAACTATTCGTTCGGTTTGATGAGTCTTGATGCTATGTTCAGGATTCTGATCAAAAGAATGTAGTGGGGACTAGTAGTTAAGAAGGTGGTCTATATTTTTTTGATCAATTTAAGGGCGAGTCTTTTTCATGTTTCTGCTTCTGTTGTTATTACAAGTTGTTTGTCTACCCAACTGTGGCATAGTCGTCTTAGTCATTCTTCTGACCAAGTTTTATTTGTTTTAAAGGACCAACTTAAACTTGAAAGTAACAATGTAAGTCATTGTGAAATCTGTCATATGGCGAAACAAACTACAGAAAAATTTCCTTTAAGTGATCATAAATCCAAATGTCTTGGTGAACTTGTTCACTTAGATGTTTTGGGCCCCTATCAGGTAACCAGTAAGTGTTCATTCCTGAACTTCATTTTTCTACAAGTGAGTATATGTGTGTGCTCTTTTAGGGAGAAAAATCGCAGCTTAAGGGTAAGGGGTGCAAGAAGTGAAGAATTTTGGTGTGAAGAGTTTCATCTTTTGATCTTCAAAGGTAAGATCATATTTTTCTTTGACTCTTTCGTTTTAATGTTACCTTAGTTGTTATAGTTATGAGCTTAGCCCTCGGTTTTATGTGTTGGTTAAATGAGTTTAATTGTTGGTATTTGGTTTAAATTGATTTTTGAGGTTTGATTTTTGGTTCACCTATTGAATAGTTAAGATTTGTTTATTGTAATTCGATTATCTTGACAAATATTGATTTCTTCCATGATTAAGTTAAGATCAATTATTTTGGTTTTTATATGAAGATTTTCAATGTTACCTTGTGAGTTAACTGTTTTGTTGATTCTGAATGATGTATTGGGAGTTTTGTATTCAAATTTAGGTAAGTTTGGCGAGGTTTCTGGGTAAAAACCACGTTGATGTTTGTGCAAGTTTTTCAGCCGAGAACAAGGCAAGAAGACTCTATGAGTCCTGCGACTTTGGTCGTAGGCTAGGTCACAGAACCCCCTTGTGTTGGGATTTTTTGATTTTTCCTTAAGATCATGTTCATCAAAATTAATTTATTTTGGTGTTTTGGTAAATTAGAAGTGATGTTCAAGGTTGGATGGAAACTTGGTTTGATCAAAGACGTACAAGTTGAACCTGTGTTGTCCAGTAACTTGCGTGACAATAGCCGCGACTATGGTCGCCTGGCAAGTCTCATAAGTCATTGTGGTGTGGTTTTCCCGTTTTTGTCTTCTGTCATAAATGGTCTTTTGGGGTATTGATTACGTGCCTTAAGGGTTGATTAGAGATAGTGGTGAGACTATCTTTCTATATTGTGATTTGTGCTTCCGTTATTCATATTCAAGCACTCGGTTGTGATTTCTCGTTTCGGTTAAAGTTTATATCTTCATTCATCGTGATCAAGATGAGTTTTCTTATAACCTTTTGAGTTAAAATGCATATGTTATCAAATGATACTATTTCAATGTTATACCTTATTGGTATGTTTGGATTATTACCATTAACTGTATACGGTTTTTAAATACATGTTTTGGAAATTAACGCATGTGGTTTGATAATTGATTCTTAGGTTAAAGGGACTTAACAATACATGTGAGATTGTGGTGGTCCGTACAAGGGTGATATAACTTTAACCCACGAATATGTTTCGTGTGGTGGACCATTGTGAATCCTGATTGTCGTCTTATTGTAGTGTGCATTTGTTTTAGAAAAAAGACTGTTGTGGCTAGCTCTTTGGGAGGGATGTAGTGCCCAAGAGCCTACTTTTATGACTAACTGATTTGAAGGTTTTATTTTAATTGGTTTTACTGGACTATTGCATTGACGAGGAATTTTCTCACTAGACCGTATAATCTAACTCTCATTTTGTTTTTAAAAAATATGCATTTCAGGACAACCTTGGTTAGAAGGTAAAGGAAAGGGAAAAATATGGGATCGTCAATTTTGATGTTTATATGTAAAGCCTATCGGGGAGTATTTGAAGTCTGCTTTTGATCTTCATGCTATATGGATCTCTTTGTGTATGAGAATCTTATTAGAAAAAATTTGTGGTACCTTTCAATCATCCTTATAGTTTCATAGAAAGGGACCAATCTGTATCCCCAATATGACATGATATGTGAATGAACTCTGTGTTATATGTTATGTGATTTTTTTGGGTTGTTACATAATCTTTATCCAATATCTCGTCTTAGGCATACAAATCACAATTCTATTCACAATTCACTTTTCTCAAATATAATCACAACAAATAAATCAATTACAAGGTTAGGTGACCATACTCACTAAAGCAGTAAAATCAAATTCACATGCTTCATTAATCATTAAAACTGATAAAAATCACATTTATTACGCGTATACTTAGACCAATATTCGATCAAACTCCAACATCTAAAATTAGTTCATGTTTAGGTTGATAACAAATAACATAAAGTAGAAAAGTTCATAGGTTTAGATATGGTTACTAGCTCAAATTCAAAATAGATGTAAACCCTCTTATTGCAGTTGAATACCCTCGAATACTGATGATGAATCATCAAATCTTCACTCTCAATTTGTTTCCTTATCTACAGTTGTTCAGAAAATCCTCCAAGAAATGCCCAAAAACCACTGAAAGTAGCCAGAAGTTGGCTAGTGTGTAAAAGTGTGGCCAACTCTGGCACGAAATCAAGTTTAATCGCACCATAGGGTCCCATACGACTTACCAAATGACTTAAGTCGCATGGAAAGTCACCCACAGTCGAAAATAGCCAAGATGAGCTTTTGAAACTCATGGCCCAACCCACGTGGGACGCTGTTTTCTTCTTCTTCAGATATGTTTCAGCTCAGATTTATCTCTAAAAGACGATGTTGGACTCTTCTTCGAATCCAGTTTCACTCAAATTCTTCGTAATTAAATAATCATAAAATTCTTTTAATTTCACAAAAAGGGTGGTACTTGTAATGAAGTTTCTAAATGTCGAAAACGACATTATCAACGATGCCGAAGATGACATTGATGTTGAAAAGTAAAAGTGGGAATAAAGACAAATTTAAAAAGGCAAGATAAAGAGAATTACAAAAAGATAATATTAAAAGAAAGAAGAAAATTAAAAAAAAACAAAAAATAAAGTCACCAAGACAATACCTTGATTCGAACACGAATTGTAAAAGATAGTAAAAAGAAGACGAGACGGCATAAAGAACAACTTTTAATAACACAAAAATTCCAATGTATTTCAATGGCTCAATTGAAAAAACAAAATTGTAGAAATTGTCAAACCCTTGTCCAGTTAAGTCATTTTCCAGTTAAGGGGTTGGTTGGACCAGTTAGTCAACCAATTACTTGTTTTTTTGGGAGGGTCTAGGAGCGGAATTGGGACGACATAACTAGTTAGGGTCGTATCTACCATAACCAGGCAAAGGCGAACCCACATGGATAGAAACGGTGGCACATGCCACTGCTTCATAGTAATGTCATATGAGAAAATACAGTTCTGAAGGTATCACCATATTGTTTTGTTGGTGCCACTGTATACTTTTTGAAACTAAAATATTAATATAAGACTTTAATGGTTGGGATGGTAAATGTTCTTGTCTTTGTAAAAAAGGCTTTGTCTTTGTATTGTTTTTAAACTTAAATTTTGGTGTTTATTAAAATACGTCTTGTGTTTTTAAAAATATATGTAGACTGGACTAAAAAATGAGTCTTTTCTATAAAAAGAACCAACTAATATTAAAAAAATTATTTCTTATAGTCAAATTGTGTTATAATTTTTTTTTTTGGATTTGTGTCTGTGACCAAACCCGGTTATAAGAGATAATATGATAGAGGGGGGCCTAGATTTGGTCAATTTTCTGATTTGAAAAGACGAAGAAAAAAACAATTTGATGACAAATATGTGATGTCTTTAACTGCTACTAATAATCTGTATCATATAATTAAATTAAAATTTAAACGATGATATACATGATATATTTAAAACAAATATATGATTAGTTGACTCGTATAACAGGTTGAATATTCAGGTTAATAAAAAAAAAATATGATTATATGATAATAGAATCTTATCTTGTTCAAAAAAATCCAAAATGACAATGACATTTATATCTATTGTCTTGTCATTTACATGCAATTTATTCAACATACAGCAATAATTTCAAACATGTCGCTTTAAAGAAAACGTGACAATTTGTTTGGCAAGATGCCACCCAAATTTATTGTAATTATTTATTAATAATCTATTTATATATATATATATATATATAAAAGTTAGATATATATATATAAAAGTAAGATTCACAAGAAATAATGTGACATTCTAAGAATTGAGTATTCTATATTTATTGCATTGATGTTGAGTTTTGTGTATCTTACATTGATAGTGAAATGAAAGATTAACAATTGATGGTAGTTATATGAGATGAGGTTGGGGTGTCTTTATTTTAACTCATGAGTTGGATTCTCATGGTTAATCCTATGAACTCATATTGTTGGCTCATGTTGGCTCATGTTAGCTAACCATCCAAACTCATGGTGTTGGTTTATTTTGGCCAACCCCTTATTTGCAAAAAAGTTATCTTTATAAAAAATCTTTATATATATAAAAGTGACATCCAAAAGAAATGATGTGACATCTAAGACTTGAGTATTATATATTTATTGCATTGAGAATGAGTTTATGTATCTACAAGATTGTCAATTGATGATAAATACATGAGAGGGGTGTCTTTTTTTTTTTAACTCATGGAGTTGGATTCTCTTGGCTAATCCTTTAAACGCATATCATTGGTTCATGTTGGCTAACCTCTAAAGTCATGGGTTGGTTCATTTTGACGAACCCTTTATTTGCAAAAAAGTTACCTATATAAAAATTCAATATATCAATACAAAAGAAAACTAGAAAATAATGAAGTAGCATCATTAAAACCAAATATTTTAAAATCCTTGCATTATGTTTAGATTAAGTATCCTGATAGTTGAGTTTTGTGTATACCACATTGATGGAGAAATGAAAAATTGACAATTGTTGGTAGGTATATGAGATGAGGTTGGGGTGTCTTTCTTTTAACTCATGGGTTGGATTCTCTTGCCTAATCTTATAAACTCATATAATTGGCTCATGTTGGCTAACCTTCCAAACTCATGGGATTGGTTCATTTTGGCCAACCCTTTATTTGCAAAAAAGTTATCTTTATAAATATAAAAGTAATATCCACAAGAAATTATGTGACTCCCTTAAAATTGAGTATTATATATTTCTTACATTGATGTTGAGTTTGTGTATCTATAAAATTTTATACGGTAAATAGAACAAATAAACTCACACACCATCTTCATCTTTTGAGAGATGAAAGATTGACAATTGATGATAAGTATATGAGAGGGGGTTGAAGTGTCGTTTTTTAACTGATGAGGTTGGATTCTCTTGGTTATTCCTTTAAACTCATATCATTGGCTCATGTTGGCTAACCCTTTAAAATCATGGGTTGGTTCATTTTGGCGAAAGCTCTATTTGCAAAAAAGCTACCTATATAAAAAATCAATATACCAATACAAAAGAAAACTAGAAAATAAGGAGGTAGCATCATTAAAACTAAATATTTTAAAATTCTTGCATTGTTGTTAGATTTTGGGTATCCACATTGATTAGAAATTGATATATTGATAGAGGAAGATTGATATATAAGAGAAGGATGAGATCCCTTTGAAAATTAAAAGGTTCATTTGGCTATATAAGCCATTTTATCTTTCAATTTTTGGAGTAATTGTTATTTTTTGGGCAAAATGCATAAAATAACAATCTACTTTCATAAATTTCTTTATTATAGCATTGTACTTTCAGTTTTTCTTATTACAGCAATGTACTTTCAAATTATTTTTTATTAGGACATTGTACTTTGAAAAATTTACCCATTATAGCATTGGGTAACCTTTTGATTTAAATTTACCCATTATACTAGGTTTCCATGCCACCTCATTGTCCATGTAGGCTGTCCACATGTACTATAGTGATGTGACTTTCTTACTACATCATTGTACTTTCAAAATTATTTTATTATAGCATCTACTAGTTCTTATTAAACACTGTATTTTTAATTTTAATATTTAGATATTTTACATGATAAATGTATTAAATGAATTAAAAAAATTCTAAATTATTGATTAATATACCAATATCAATAAAACTAGTAGAACACAACTTATCTCGCTAATATTTTTAAAAAAATATGTGTTTTTTGAAAAAAAGAAAATAAGAATTGTTCTTTTTTAACAAAAAATATTATCTTTACTTGACGAATATATTATATTTGTTTAAAAACTTTTTACTTGACGTATAAATATATTAAATTAATTAGATTTTTTTGAAGTATTTATTAATATAACAATATTAAAAAATTGTAGATAACAATTTATTTCGTTAATATTTTAAAGAGAACTTTAAAAGATATGTATTTATTTGAACAACATAAAATAGAAAAAATTGTATTTTTTACAAATAAAATATATCTCGAAAATAATGTTGCATATTTATTTAATAAATATTTTACTCTAAGAATATTTAATTTAAATGCAACTTAATAAGAAAAAGTAAAAAAAAATGTTTTTTTTAGATAATAGCAATGAAAAATGAAAATCACTAATAATAATTTGAAATATGTTTTTATTTTAATTTTAGTTAAGTCATCAAAATGATGTGTCATCCACATCACCTCATTAAAGCCACAAAAGCAAAAAAGTCAAAGGGTTAACCGGTTTAAAAAGTAACAGGTTACCCATTGCTATTATGGGTAGATTTTTTAAAGTACAATGCCTTAATAAAAAATAATTTGAAAGTACATTGCTGTAATAAAGAAAAACAAAAGTAGAATACTATAATAAGAAATTTTGTGAAAGTAGGTTGCTATTTCATGCATTTAACCCTTATTTTTTTTATAAAACCTAATCAGTAGTGTCAATATCCATCATAATAATCATACATACATACATACATACACACACACACACACACACACACACACACATATATATATATATATATATATATATATATAAGTATTGATGCGGCATCCTAAGAATTGAGTATTTTTCATTATTGAATTGTGATTGAATATTGTCTAACCTAATTGATAGATAGATGAAATATTGATAATGAATGGCGGGCATATAACAAGACATTGAGATGTCTTTGTGGCAAGTCACGAGACTGACTTCTTTTGACCGAGTGCCTAAACTCACGTGGCTGGATCATTTTATTGAGTTTCCGAACATATGGGGTTGGCTCATTTTGGTTTTTTTTTTGCGAAAAAGTTAAATCTATACTAAAAATTAATTAAACAGATAATTTTTATATGTTTTTGAAAGTACAAAGCATAACCGTTGATGCGACACCCTGAGAACTAAATATTCTTTGATCTTGAATTGTGATTGAGTTGAGAATTTTGCAACTAACCCTAGATTGTAAAAAATGTAGTAAAGTGTTCCTACAATCCATGCAAAAAGTGTTTAAATAAGTGAGCTAAGTATTTGATGTCACTCTTGGCATGAAGGACCACGCCCTATTGTTTCCGGAGGTCATAACCAGGCTAACAAAGGGTATTGCCGCAATTAAACACATACCTTTTGCTACACGATTCCATTTTAAAATCATCACTAGTCGTCCATTTGCAGCATGAAACGAGGAGCACCCTGTGGGTTGGACCCTAAGGGACTGCAAGATTTTTTAGGCCTAAAAACATCATTTGAAGATGTTTTTGGACAATTTTGCGCTTTTTTGCTTTAACTTCACATTTTACATCTGAGTTTTTATGTTTGGCTCATCTTGTGAAGCCCGTTTGAGTTTGGCGCTCTTATTTATGTGATTCTTCGGTAATTTGGATGGTCATCACTTAGAATACACAAATTTTCAATTTTCTTCACAAATTTGAGTTCAATGTGAATTCGATTGAAGCCTAAAGTTCGTATCCATCGAATAAACGAACTTTGGAAGAGATCATTCCCGGGCATTCACAAAATTAACGGGAATAATCTTTTGTTTGATTTTATCGGCTGTAGTAGTATCTAGATAACTATATTTCAACTTTACAAAAACTATGATGAAAGAAAGTACCATCTAATATATATATATATATATATATATATATATATATATATATATATATATATATATATATA
>NC_037539.1:38706470-38722014 GCF_001531365.2 Cynara cardunculus var. scolymus
ATGAAACAACTTCATCAAAAAAAGTATTATATGAAACAATTTCACAAGATTAAACAATTTCATGAAAAAATTTCATAAGATTAAACAATGAAATCGACAGATGAAGGTGGTTTGCACGGTTTACACAAATGAGGGCGGTTTTCATATGATCACTCTCTCTCTCTCTCTCTCTCTCTCTCTCTATATATATATATATATATATATATATAAATAACTAGATCATGCATGGATCTTGAAGTTTTCCTAGCAGTTGAGGATGTTTAGAAGTGACACTCTGGTTTTGATCAAATGTCTGCAAAGGCAATCTACTTGTTCAGTGAGATCTAGAAGGCTAAATTCCATTTCTGCTAACCCCTTCTGTATATTCTCAACATCTAAGCTGCCAAATTTTGAATTCTTGTAGCTAATAAGGGCATGTAGTTCATCATCCACCTTCTTAACTTCATTCTTTTCAACTGTTTGATCACATTGGAAACGCTTGTAGCCCATTGTCTTCAAGACCAAAGACCACCCTTTTGGCGTTGACTGTGGGTTTGATCCAATAATGAATGTCAACAAGGATTCAAACACCATGAAAGTGTTCAATCCCATTTCCTTCAAAATATTGATGTTGGACGTGGTGGTTAGGTGATCTTCTTTGATTGAAAAAGAGCCTTGTTTTCTCATACCTGACAAAGCTTTAAGAACAGCCTTCTTCACAGTTCTTCTTTGAGATAGATGTTCCATGACTGCTGAGGAGATCATCCCATGATTACATTCTCTTTTTCTTCTAAGAACTGACTGGAGTTCTTTGGCAGAGTCCATTGACATACACAAGGCATCCTTGGTGGTGCTACAAAGATCCAGAAGATCAAGAAGTTCATCTAACAACTCGTTCATCTGTTCTTTATAGCATTTTTGGCTTAGGGATTGTTGAGTGGATGGCATTGCAAGCAACGTCTTGACAGATTCATAGACATCATGAAGGCCATTTAGTTTCTGGGCTATTAGTGATAACGATGACGAGGAACAAGATGTGATGGCCTCTTGAGAAGATTTTGATCTGTAGAGCTTCTCATTCAATACAGATGATTGGTCTGATGTAAAGGGCAAGCTGATAGATCGTGTATGAAAATGGGTTTTTGTGTTTGAAGCAATAGCAGCCATTTGTAAGAACTCAAAACTGAGAATTTACTTCAAGTATGTCGTCTTTCTCAGATTGTAAACTTGGTATTATATAGTAGGGGTTGGGGCAGCCAATCTTTTATGTGATCCTGATTCCTGAATTCATTAGGTTTAATTGATACTCAGCCATGTGTATGCAATCTCTCCCAGCTCATTTCTGATTATTATTCTGTAGATGTACCCCAGCATGCACATGAATGATCTGCATGCGCATATATCTATTAAAACACCATTGGCATTATTTAGGTGTTTCTTTCGATGCAGAATTTGGATTTTATTTGCTGATGTATGATTTAAATGTTTCTCAGCAATATTTATATATGGTCTCTTAGATCACCATGTCTCCTGTCACCCGGCAACCATTGACCAAATGTGAATCAATCGCCATATAATACTCAACACGAGTGGCATCTACAGTTCAGTAGGCTCTTAATAATTCGAGACATAATTAAGGAACCTCTTGAGCCTGATTAATTTCTAGAACCAAATTTTATTTTCATAATTACACTGCCAAACATGTGCACTTCACATGCATGCAATGCTAGCTGTTACTCTTTGTGCATGTGTGTGGCTATTTTTCTGTTCATGTAACTTGTTTTGGCCTTTGGGAGCCAGGAAGTTATGAACTAAACTCGTCTCATGCGTAGCATATTTTAATTTCGGTTGCAGTCTACGATTTACTGCAGCTTATTGGAAAAGGTCTTGATATTTGATAATTGACTTGCTACTTCTGATCATACATTAGCTACTCAAGTTTCTTTCCTAAAAAGGCTTAATTAGATTAATTAGATGGATGCATTCCTCTTATCAGGGAAATTGTACGATCAATATTTGCTGTAGATGGCGTTCTAAGAAATACTTCCTTAAGCACTGTCTCAGTGAATCGAAGAACGTAGAAGCTCAGGTACGTAAGATTTCAAGAATATACAACTATATGGCACCTTTGTCGGAGGCTATTTAAGCAGAAGCAGAAGCTGATACCATGGTAAGGAGCTTAATTAGAACTTTGAAGTAATTCTTGTAAGAAGAATGAAATAGGAGCAGATTAGTATTCCATTAATTTTCCAAATATGCCTCCCTAAAAGGACAGTATTTCATGTAGAGCAAGATTGAAAATCCCTTCAGAATTTGGAATTCTAGAGTAAAGTAGGAGATAATATTTATGTCTAAATTAATGCAAGAAAAGTAAATTTAGACCAGTATCTATCAACTCATATACACTGTTCACAAATTATGTCCATCTTAACAAAACTATGATCAAGAAAAAAGAAATTCTAATACATGACCACATCATGGATTTTTTTTTTGGCCTGTTTCTAGAAGTTCAGGATGTTTAGAATTGACACTCTGGCTTTGATCAAACATCTGCGTAGGCAGTCGATTTTTTCATCAAGATCAAGGAGGTGCAGTTCTAAATTTGCCAATCCCATTTGTATGGTATCGGCTTCTAAGCTCCCTAATTTTGTTTTCTTGTTGCTGATGAGAGAATGCAGTTCATCATCCACCTTCTTAACTTTACTTTCTTCAAGTGTTTGATCACACTGCACACGCTTATAGCCAACTATCTTTGAGACGATAGACCACCCTTTTCGCTTTGACTGCACATTTGATCCAAGAATGAAGGTCAGCAAGGATTCAAGCACAGTCAAAGTGTTCGATTCCATTTCCTTTAATATACTGATTTTTGATGTTCCTCTCTGGTCTTCCTTGATTGCAGAAGAACTTTGCTTCTGCAAACTTGACAACGATTTAAAAACAGCCTTGTTCAATTTTCTTCTGTTGTAAAGATATTCCTCGACTGAGGAAATTAACCCATGATTATCACCTCTTTTGCGTCGAAGAACTGACTGGAGTTCTTTGGCAGAGTCGATCGAAATAGACAAGGCATCCTTGGTGGTGCTACAAAGATCCAAAAGCATAAGAAGTTCATCTAATGACTTGTTCAGTTGTTCTTTGTGGCATCCTTGGGCTAGGGATTGTTGAGTGGTTGGCAATGTAAACAATGGCTCAAGTGATTCATACATATCATTCAGCTCATTTAGTTTGTGGCCTATCACTGATGATGATGAACAAGATGTGGTGGCTTCTTGAGAAGCTTGAACTCTGCACAACTCATTGAATACCGATTGTTCTTGTGATGAAGAGGGTAAGCTGATGGATCGTGCATGACAATGGGATTTAGTGATTGGAGAAATAGCAGCCATCTGTTGCTAAGAACTCAAAGCTGAGAATTTGATTTGAATTTTACTGCCTTCCCAGTAGTGATTACAAACTTGGCATATATAGTGGGGGTTTCAGTGATGTTTATTCAATGTCTCCTTCCCGTCCATATCCACAGCTCATTTCTGATTATTCTATGTCCTACTCCGGTATTCACATGCTTCATTAACATGCACAATCTTGCCAACATCTTAAATGGCCACCTACTATATATATATATATATATATATATATATATATATATATAATCACGAATGGCATCAACTTGGTGTTTCTTTCTATCTGGATTAGAAATAGAAATTGTTTGGACATTGTTATATAGTGTGCTCAGTCACCATGTCTCTAACCCACCAGCAACCACTGATCAAATAAGAATCAATATCAATAAAATAAAGAACCACGAGTTGCATCTGCAATTCATCTAGAAAAACGTATATGCATGTTCGGAGGCATTGGGAACGTAAGGAATCTCTCTGAATATGATCCATTTTTTTAAAACAAATTGGCCAACATGCATGTGCTCCTACCTATGTGTTGTATACATTTATTTTCTTTTCATATAGGTCGAATAACCTTCTGAATTGTCTATTTTAGTGCCTCTCCTACTGCCTTCTGATTCATTCAGCAAACCTCTAAGTCATCATTAAGATCCTGTACTCCCTATGGTGAACTACAACATATCAAACTCTTTTGATGATGGTGTTCCGTCGAAATGGACAAATATCTCAGGGTCCGTTCAAACGACAACGAGATCAATGTAACAACCCAACAACACATAATATAAATACAGAAAAAAAATAAGCTTAAGAAACTAAACACCAACAAGGATTACCAATATGCTATTAAGCACGTACGCAACTTTACAAGACAATTTAGATATCATAAAGCATTTAGATGACACGAGATTTAACGAATTCCAATATCGGTGAGAAAGTATACTTACATAGGAGATGAGTGATCTTTTGTATTAACAAAACTCGAAGTGGGAGGATTACAACTTACACGATGACTCCAAGAAACTCAATAAATAAGAACATGTTGGTTTTTATTGTCATAAATTATTTTGGTGTCATTGTGATCGAGTCACTCGAGATTGATTAGAGGGATAAGGCAAATTTATATATAGAAATTCATTTATTTATATAAAAATATCTAATAAATTTTAAAGGTATTTATTCATGATTTTTATCTATTTATGATTTTTGTGATTTAAGAATGAATATTTTTTATTTATTATTTTACAACATCTAAAATAAGTGTGATTTAGTTTTTCATTTAAAATATTTATTTTATTAAAGTAGTTTATTTAAGAATTTTTTACAAATTTTCATCAAAAATCACATGTGATATCTACAATTAATTCACATTTTTTCCCTAAAAAAGAATCACTAATTTTTGTTAGTGTATCATATATGATATTGATCATGGTAGAAAAGAAATATAAGTTATAAACAAAATTACATGTGACATGAGTAACTATGAATTATATTTTGAAGTACATCACTACTAAAAAATCTAGTTTTTTCGACAGCAAAATCCGTCGGAAAAACAACTTCCCGACGGATTTTGCCGTCGAAAAAACCCCCGCCGCTAAATGCAATTTCCGACGAAATTTCTAACGGATTTGTATTTTCCGACGAAAAAATCCGCCAGAAATCCGTGAACAATTTTATAATATGTTATCCATTACCCGGGTTAATTAGAAGGAATATAAAATGAGATTAGAGTTACCGACGGAAATCCGTCCGTAAACTTTTTCCATTTTCTTCCAAAACAATAATCAGTTTTTATTTCAAAAATAAAAATAACATTTTTCCGACGGAAATTCCGTCGGTAATTATATTTAAAAACTTTTTTTCCAAATTTAAAATATGAAAATGCTTTTTATTTTTAATGGACCGAAAAAAAATTAAATTTCCGTCAGAAATTTTATTGATTAACGCTAATTAGTTTATTTAAATAAATTAGACAAATTTTGTTACGGATTTGTGACGGTTTTGAATAAGTAAAAAATCCGTCACAAATCCGTTGAAAAACCGTTTTTAATAATTTTAATTTTTTTTCCAAAAAAATCATTGGGGGATTTGTGGCGGACGTGATACATATATGGCTTTTGAGAGAAATCTGTAAACTTTCATTAACCAAAATGAATACAAAAGCATAATTTATACCCATAACTTACTTAATACTAACTACATCTAGAACCTTCCATCAAAGACAAACAAACCCTAAACTACCATTAGCAAGTTAACATACTATCAAAATATACAAAGACACACTATATGTAATATAGTGCATGATATTAACTCCAATTGGAGTTTACGACTATTATAGATCCTATTTTCTAGTTTTTCAGTTGTATATTTTACCTATTTAAAGACCTCAACATATTTCAATGAAATTAACTACTTCAGCTGCATACCTTTCACTATAATTTCTGCAAAATTTCTTCCTTTTTCTTTGGTCAGTGGTATCAGAGCAAAAGACAACACAGTCCAAGTTCCAAAGAAGGTGGCGTCAGCAATCAAATGGTGTCTAAGAACTATGTCACTATGACCGTTGGAGTATGCTCATGGAGAACTTCTTTAGATCCAAAGAGTATTGGCAGGTCATTGAATATGGTGTAGCAAAATCAGAAGATGTGACGGGTCTAACTGATGCATAGCAAAAAGCTAGAACCGGAAGGTTTCAAAATGAAAGACTTAAAAGCTAAGAACTATTTATTTCAAGCAATTGATCACCAATGTATCCTAGAAACTAATCTTAGCAGAGATAGTTCCAAGGATATATATGAGATTCAATGAAGAGAAGACCACATCTCTTCAAGAGTTAAGCATGCCCAAATCCAAGCATTAAGGAGAAACTTTGGGGTTTTACAAATGAAGGAAGGTGAAGTTGTTATTGACTATTTTGCAGGGGCCATAGGTATTGCAAACAACATGCGTATCCATGATCAAGATATAAACGATACAACCATATTGGTGAAACGAATTTGAGCTCACTAACATCCAAATTTGACTAAGTGGTGTGTTCCGTTGAAGAATCCAATAATATTGATGAGTTCTCCCTTGATGAGCTTCAAAGCTCCTTGTTGGTCCATGCATAGAAGTTGAAGAGATGTTTTACCATAGAAGAACAGGCCTTGAAGTTTTTACATTATTAAAACTTTGTGTGAAACCCAATAGGCCCATGCATTTAACTATATCACTATTTTGTTATGTTTATGGGCATATCTCCAACAACACTTAAGAAAGCAGTTTGCAAAATATATGATCTTGCAAGGAGAAAGGTAATTTATGACCGTACATATGAGCTCTAACAGGTTGTATCCCGTAAAAGTGTAAAGAATTCAATCACGTTTGTTGGTGGGAGCGAAAATCTCTTCGTGATTGAGGCATTTTCGATATTGTAACCTAAATTTTGGTCAAGACGTTACAAAAGAAAATGGTGACAACACTTCCAAACATTGAAGCTCCCTTCGAAGTGTGTGAAGAATGTGTCATTAGAAAGCAACATTGGTCCCAAATTCCAAAAGGCAAGTCATGGGGAGAAAAGTATGTATTGGAACTGGTTCATTCAGACATCGGTGATCCAATAAACCCGTTTGGAAAATAGAATGATATCTTGAGCAGTTACATATCCAGGGCCCCTGACACAAATAGACGCCTCACAAGTTTGATTTCGATAGAGATTAGGAAAAAGGTAATTGATTACTTTCACTGATGATTTTTAAGAAAGCATGGGTTTATTTTCTACAAAACCGTGGGTTTATTTTCTAAGAAAAGCCCTATTTGGACTTAAACAAGCCCTACGGGCTTGGTATAGTCGCATTGATGCGTATTTTCTTAAGAAGGGATTCACAATATGTCCTTTTGAATACACTATGTTTGTTGAAGTTGGAAGAAATAGAGAAATGCTCACGGTTTGCTTGTATGTTGATGACTTCTTATTTACTAGAAAAATTCTATCATGTTTAGAATTTAAGAGGTCCATTACGAATCAATTTGCAGTGTCTGATCTTGGTTTGATGCACTACTTTCTGGGAATATAAGTGATGCAATCAGATGTTGGAATATTTATTTGCCATAATAAATATGTGGGAGAACTTATGAACAGATTCAAATGAAGGGTAGCAATGTAGTATGCTCTCCGACCGAGTTTGCCATGAAGTTACACAAAGATGAAAATGGAAAAAAGTTGACAACACACTCTTTAAGCAAATAGTAGGCAGTCTGAGGTGATGGGGACGAAAGGAGGAAAAGCGAGGAGCATGAATTAAGTTTTCACAAGGATGGTCTCAAACAATCATCATCAAAAAATGCTTTTGAGTACATAAATGACAAGAGCTATGAGCAAAAAATGAAGGAGACCCTCAATCAGTTTGTCAAAGAAGCCCAAGCTCAAGAAGAGTCCAAGTTACATGAAGTCGAGCCCAAGCTCATGACTACTTTGTTGGTCAAAGATGGAGCCCATGATAGCTAATTCTACAAAGTGAGGCTTTGTGTTTTCCTTCAAACTTAGGTTCGCTTTCCCTTGAGTGTGGCGTCTTTAGCTTTCGTTCTTCATTTACTTATTGCTGTTTAAGGGTCTTAATTCTCATAACTAAGGTTCTTAAATTTGAAGGGTGGAGTTTTAGTTAAGGTTCTCCCTCACTCACATGTTGAGTTTCAGTCTTAACTCCGTTGAAAGATTCTTCAAACAACTTCTATCACTTGGGTCGATCGCTCATAAGTGTTTCATCCAAATCTGGAAAAATCAAATCGTTGGTAGTCCTTTACATGTTCGGTTCGTATCATGATGTATCTTACTGCTACAAGACCCGACATCATCTCTGTGTGTTCGTTTAGCAGATACATAATAGAAAATCCAACAGAGCTGCACTTATTAGTTGCCAAGAGAATCCTTCGTTATTTGATGAAAATGACAACGTCTATATGCTCAAAAAGCTGTTGGTTTTTAAGCTAAGACTATTAAGATAATGAATTCATCAAGACTGAATTGATAAGCTCGGCATCAAATGCTTTGTAATTGAATATATATACAATATATACATACAACCATCCTATCCTAAGTGTTAGTCTGATGACCTTCTTCCAATCCGCAATCCGAATCATTTTTGTTTCTTCTTAGCAATTCTTTAACTCGAGTTCCGTTTCCGTTCTCGATTTGTTGTGTATATGAATTGTTGTGTTCTTCATTCCCTCGTTGTTGCTCCTTGACTACGCTTTCCGACTCATTTCTATCGCGTTTGTTTGCTTGAACATCGTGGTTATTCGGTTCACTTTGGTTTTGGCTCAGACCTTGGCTACGATTTTGAATTTGGGTGTTTAAATCTTCACATATGCATACGATTGGATATTCATGGAATTCACCCTTTCCTGGCATAGCCTCGTTTGGTCGTCCCATGAATCCAATCTGATGAGTTCGGACCCGTGATGCGAATTCTTCCCATGTCATGTTACCGCGATCCAAGAACAATCGATAAAGTTTCTTGGCGTTCGGTCTGATGGTTGGCTTGTAGCCAAAGTATCTCCTGGATAACAGAAAGTATGAAAGTGTAGTGATTTTGAAAGGGGAGATCATATGAACATGTTTTTAATAGTATCGTACCTTCTCCCTGCTAACATTTTCGCCATGTTACCATTGTTGTTGGTGACAAAAACGTCGCTCGCATTACAAACGATGAAATCTAGAGCGGCCATACGAGAAGAATAGGGTGCGAATGGTGCCAACTCCTCTTTCGTTGCGATAGTGTCCTTAGAATGAAAATTCGGGAAAAGTTGTTTCAATGGCGATAAGGTGTTTTCGCCTCCGTAAACTTCACCAGAAGCCACGTAAATGTGAACATCCTCCCCGTATCCTAACGCTCTTAGCATTAGCCCGACTTCTTCTGGCGTTAACGGGCATCGCCCTAACCTTCGTTCCTTATCAGGGTCTCGTTTCTGTATTAAAAAGTAGAAATCCAATGTGTCTATTTAGATCTAACAGCGTGCTTAATTAAGAGGCGATCTCTGAATCGTTAAAAGAGGCAATCTCTGAATCGTTAAGAGGTGAATCTTGTTTGGCAAAAAAAAAATTGTCTCTTAATGGTTCTGAAATCCTCTGAATGATTTTGTATACTGAATTTCCCTTAACCATTAAGAGCCCTAATTTCATTGTACACAGTTACCAAACAATTATATTTCATTTTGTATTATATCATGAGAACCTCTTAATCATTCTGACCACTTAATCATTCTATACCAAACCATTTAGCAATTGCGAAACAGATTGCATACAAACGTAAATAATAACGAACAAAGATCAACGTACATGTAGAGTTTCCCATCTCGTTCGGATTTGTTCTAGTTCTTCCCTTTCTCTATCTCCACCTCCAAAGTAGCACCCGGAGAACGCGAGCATGTCCGATTCAAATCTGTTAACGAAAATCGGTCAGGTAATATCGTTATATTAGAAGAAGAATTCGACCTTAGTAGTTTCGATTACCTCAAATGTAGCGCGATAAAACGCTTGCTTTTCATCCGCATTCGCTCGACTAACTTCTCACCCATTTCACAAATCGGTTCCGTATACCTCAAAGCATGATAATTAGCTCGACACCGCAGCTTCTGTAAATCGGGGTCCAACCTATTCGAGAGCCTGTAATCAAATTTCGTAAGCATAACAACCTGCAACACGTCGAAAACTCGAAATCAATTTCGCCAACACGAAAGAAAACCATGGAAAATGATCAAGACCCGACCTTTTTCTTCTCGAGAAGAGGTAGTGCGCGAGAATGATAGCATTCCGGATCGCATTTGCGGGGTATACGCATTTGATATGGATGAATGGATCTTCCCTCGATCATTGGAACCTCTTTTACTATCTTAACATCTTTTGAGAGATACGATATGAACCAGTCAACATCAAAAATGTCGGAGAAGTTGCTACACAATGACGAATACATATTACAAGTAAGATTGATTATATACATATATACATATATATACATATATATATATATATATATATGCATGTACAGCTAAATTGAAACCAAATGAACTTGAAGACCTTTGATCTTTCCAGTATGATTTGTTATCTAACTTGGGAACAACTAACGTGGAGTTAAGTATATAAGCTGCAACAACAGCATCCGTTATCTGCATTCCAATCCACCATTATTTCTTATAGGGTTTCATTTTCCATTCTATGAAATCAAAAGAAAATCGTACTCCGGTTCGTTGTTGATTTAAACCACCGCTCGTAACGATCATCAAGAACCGACTGTCGTTTGTTTTTGCATCCACATCTATAAGATAAACAAAACTTCGTAACGAATTCATCGATAAAGTTTCTAAATTTAGCAAAACAATCAGAGATTTCGTTTTTTTCGTGATCGAAAAGAGACGGAAGCCGCATGCATGGCATCGCAAAAGATTCATCAAAAGATAAACCCTAAAACGACATTAACGCTTGAAACGAATTTACAGAAATTTCATTGAGAATTAATCGAACACCCAGAAATTAAATGATTAGAATAAGAAAACCTTGATGATTTTCGCTTTTTTGGGAGCAACCATAATATGATTGTGATTGAGTCGACCTCCAAATTTCATCTCCTAAACTCCCACCTGCTCTCTGCATATATCATCCATTTCCATGAACAGATTCATTTACCAGAAATGGGATTTGTGAAGAAGTTAAAAGGTATGAAATTGATGAATTCTTACGGGAATGAGAAAAGTTGATGTATTTCCAATATTTGACCGGAAATCGATTTCGTCATCAAGCTGTTGATGGAGTTTTGTGAATGAGATTGGATGAATGAAGTCAAAAGAAAGATAGCAGGTTCATTAATTGAAGAATAAAACCGATATCTTGAAATGGGTTTAATTGATTAATTAATTACCGAGCTATGGTTGTAACGGAAATGGTGGACATGGTGGTGGTTGATCGGTGGTGACAGAAATGAAACAATGGCAAAGAAAAACAGAATACAACCCCCCACGGCGGAGATGAAGGGGAGGAGCTGGCCGCGGAAACGACGGCGGCGACAGAAGATTACGCTTTGTAATATACCCAACACCGAGTTGTTGTTGTTGGTGTTGCTGCTGTTGCTGCTCCGGCTGCGATTATTCCGGTGATGGAGGTGGTGGTTGGTTTTCTTCTTCATGATGATAATTTGTTTACGACGCTGTAAACGGCGGAGACGGCGACGGCGAGTAAAAAATTCATTTTTTTGATGGACACCTCTTTGTTCTTGGAATGTTGTTGTTCCAAATGGGTGTCTGGTTTTGTAAGGTTTATAATTTTTTTATTTTTATTTTTATTTTTAAGATGATAACAAAAGAAAATTTAATTTGATCAAAGAACATGATGCTGACACGTGGCAGTTGTAATGAATCTGAGTCGATCATTTTAGGGTACAAATATTTGGTCTGGAAATAAAAGGAAAAGGTGATCTTAATTGGGGTGTTTGACGAATGCATTAAATGGTTGTATTTTACGGAAAAAAATGAGTACACTGAAAAAGTCGTATTTTGATGTTATTTAATACGTTGAAATTTCATCGTAAATAAAATAAAAAGTAATATATTAATTAATTCTTATATATTGATGGTAGGAAACATTCTACACACGTGCATCTAATACATGTTAGAGGTTGGTTAGTTGTATAACTAATACAACTTAATTTCAATCATTCATTTAATTTGATGAATATATAATTTCATAAAAATTTTGATTGTTTTTAATATAAAATATTAATCATAATTGAACCTTATTCATCTTTCATAAATAATTAAATCATAATAATAAACTCTTATCATATATTTCTATAAATATTTCAATTTATTGGGTTACAATGCTTGTACAAATATGATAGGTTGTATTTGAAACAAACTCTATGTTTTTAAGATACATGAGATGGAGATAGAATCTCAAAAAAAAAAACCCTAAAAACACAAAAAAACAATGAAAAGACGAAAATAAATATTAAATTAAAAATAATAAAATGATCGTATTTTTGAAGTTCTCTAGGAATAAGATCTTTTCTTAATCAATTAAAATGTGTTAACTTTACAAACCTTAATGAGAAAATAAGATACACTTTCGGTTGATGCACATGATAAATTTATTTAATGAAAATAAAAATGTAATTTTTTTTATTTGATCTTTTTTTATTGCAAATTAATTTTCGATTACATTTCTTAATTATTCCATGTCTTGCCATTGTGAATCTCATGCAAATTAATTGTTGGTCATATTTTTTTAATTATTCCAAGTAAATTAATTGTTAGTTACATTTCTTAATTATACCTGAGTAAACATTTGCTCATAGGTGAACCATCTTGTTTCAACATTTAAAAAAGTATAGTGTTCATATGTGAATTTAACAACCACATACACGTAACAAAAACTAGGTATGTACAAATTACCAATTATTTAAGAAAAATTAATAGTGTTCAGAAGTAAATACATGAACATTGTTCATAAGCACAATTTGATATTTGTTCATAAGTGTACCAGGTATCATTTCACGTTTATTTCATATATGAACGAAATTACATAGTGTATGTGCTTACTAAAATAAAACATTGATGTTACAAAAATCTTCACATTTTTTTCCATATACATCACTGTTCACACATGAACAATTTTCATAAATATTGAATATTTGTTCACACATGAACCATTAACCAAAAAAAAAAGTTGTAGAAGAATCTGATGTCAGAGATTTTGTTGTCGGTTTCAATTCGATGGCGAGAGTAATTACCGGATAGTTACATTCTTATTAATGGGCAGTTACAAAACATCACATTCACATTAACGGGCAGCTACAAAACATCATATTATCATTAATTGACAACTAAAATCTTTTCCCAAAATACATCTTGTAAACATTGTTCACTTCTATTACCTTATTTATGTATGCAATTATTTACATTTTATGTCATGAATGATCTCAACTACAAATTTTAAAGATCAATGGATAAGATTGGTTCACAAAGTTAACATCATATATTGGATTAACAAATTAACCCACCCCTATATATCTATATAGAGGAGCGATCAAATGCAAACCACTCAATTTGTACAAACCGTGAAAACCACATTTATCCGTCGATTTCATTGTTTAATCTAATGAAATTTTTTCATAAATTGTTTAATCTTATGAAATTTTTTCATAAATTGTTTAATCTTATGAAGTTGTTTCATATAATATTTTTTTTGATGAAGTTGTTTCATATATGGTTATAAAATTGTTTCATATAATACTTAATGAAATTGTTTCATGTATTTCTCTAAAATTAAAATAATGAAGATGATAATATCCATGATTAACACCCTCCACAATAAAAATGATTAATCAACCTCTCATAATTACAAAAAAATGATTAATTATGATTGGTTGAATGAGGTTTGCACGGTTTGTACAAATTAGTTGGTTTGTATTTGATCGCTCATATATATGTATATATATATATATGTATATATGTATATGTATATGTATATGTGTGTGTACGAGGTCGGATTTCGGTAAGAAGTGAAGTTATGGTGAAAATCATAAAAAGAGATCTCTACCAATGGATCTATCTTAATTAAATTTCAACACTAATGAGGTATACCCAATCAATTCCCTTCTAAAATATAATATATGGATGGACATGACTTTAAAAGTGATTACGTTTTTCACCATAAATTCCATTCTCACACGATCCTAAGCATGGGAATGGGCCTCGACCCATCGGGGAACCCGGTCCACCCGCCCTGGTCGGGGACGGGGATCCCCGTTTGTCTCAAACCGGGGACAGGGACGGGTATGGTACTCCCCGCCCTGTACCCCTTATATATATTAATTAATAAATTATATATATATATATATATATATGTATATTACTAATTTCAACTAAAGTGGTAATTCATAATTTTCTATTTTCTAACTAGATTTATAATCTAAAATTGTTATTTTTTGAATGTCAAGTCAAAATACAATTACTCGATAAGTTTTGTATATTACTCGATATGGTTTTATATTACTCAATATTTTTTAGTACATGTGATTTTAATTTTTTTTTGTATTAACTTGAATTTTTTTTTTTTGGTATTAGGTTATTAGTTCTTTTATGATGTTGTGGTTTTTTTGTATTAAATTAAATTTATTTTGGTTTTAGGTTTGTTCAAAATGTTTGAGATTTAAATATGTATGGTCTCTCACATATTTAATTTAAAATAACTTACGTAAACGGCAAAAAAATCCTCGTTACCCCGTTAGAGATGGGGATGGGGATGCGATTATATTCCCTGGCGGGGATGGGGCAAGGATGGAGATAGAGATAAGTAATCGAGGACGGGGACGGGGATTGAGATCTCCCCCCCATTCCCGCCCTATTCCCATGCCTACACCATCCTTCACCTATACATACATATACATATACATACATATACATTTACATACATATATATATATATATATATATATATATATGTGTGTGTGTTTTTTTGTTTTTATCATAGATGAGACCGAGACAGGATCTCAAAAACCCAAAAAATAACAAACAAAAGGATGAAAAAATATACTAAAAATGAATGTCAAATTAAAAAATAATAAAATAGTTGTATTTTTAATATTTCTCCCCAACGGTTGTTATATTTCACCAATTTTCGATTTAAAAAATAAGAAAGGATTTTATTTTTTTAAAGGTGATTCAGTTTTTTTTAAAATGTGATTCAGATCAGTTGAAAAATCTCAATCTAACAGTTTATATGAATTCTTTAGTTATTTTTTTTAAAATTTTCTATGAATCTTTACATATACACAAGCATTTGCATATACAAATAGGTACGATTTTAATTTTATTTCCTTTAAAACTTTTTGTAGAAGATGGTTCATAAGCTACGTTTGATAAAATAGTTGATAATCAATAAATTAATTGTAACTGATAAGTTAATTGATGAATTAATTATGCTTGACAAACATTATTTGTTAAGCTGTTGAACATTGTAAAACGATCAAAAATGACATATTGAAAAATCAGCCAAATTTAGTATTTTATAATATATTTCAACAAATCATTAATAATATAATATATTAATTAATATAATGTAAATGAAAAAAATTAAACAGTATAATATATTAATTAATTAAATTATAATTTAATTATTTAATATATTATACTGT
>NC_037539.1:38722269-38767184 GCF_001531365.2 Cynara cardunculus var. scolymus
CTTAATTAATAGTTTGCAATTAATACTAGTTAATAATTTAAAATTAAGTTCAATTAAAAATATAAATTAATATCTATTAATATTAATAGTAATAAACAACTATTAATATGAATAGGGACGGGAACAGAGATGCAATTTTATCCCTCAACGAAGATATAGATTAGGGATCGGCAATTGGGTCCCGCGTACCCGCAAGAACCATTTGCAATCCCTACCCTATATATATATATATATATATATATATATATATATATATATATATATATAAATTCAACCACACACGCACACACAAAGTGTAATGAAGAATAATCAAGTATAAATTCAAAAATCCAAAGATTTACAAGATTTCATCAATAAAAATGCATACAAAATTGGATTGGGTAAGGTAGGTTTAAGAGGATACTGCAGTGGGTGGTTTCTGGGATTTTAGGCCGAATAAGTTCTCAAATAATTTAGGGGCCATTGGAGGTATGTTCATGGGCTCAGGAGCCATGAAATTCACAATCTTCTCATGAACATCATACCTGCAAACCAACATCATAAGTAACATTTCCAGGCATATTTCTTGTTAATCAGCATAATAAGGGCAAATTCGTCAAATCACGAATGTGTGATTGGTGAGCAACAAGTGGAAATTAACAAAATTTATATACAGAGAATGATATTTTCGGGTAAGTATGGTATGTCATCACGTACCTGATCTTACGGCTTTTAGAAGCTCGACGATCAACAATTTTGCGTTTTTTGGTTTGCAGTCTCTTCAGAGCATAGAATGCGGTCTCTGAGGATAGCCAACAAATGTAAACATCAACACTTGACAACCCACGAGTAAGTCCATTAGTTGAACAAAAAACAAATAAAAACCAGGATTATAGGAAGCGTGACAATCCAAAATGCAAATGCTCGGATTGCTTACCAGACGATCCTGCATCAACGGTCTCAAAGAATTCTCTGAGTAACTGTTGATAGAATTCGGCGTCATCAAGTAGTTCAGGATCACCATCAGCATTTATCATCTCATCCTTATTAAGAGTTGAGTCAGGAACCTGCCAATAACATGAGAGTGAAATTAAATAAATTAAAATGTACTAAGATAAAGAAACAAAAAAAAAAAGAATGTGATAAAAAGTAAGCAAAGTTAGAACTCTAAGGGCCAGTTCGTTAGCTTCTTAATGAGCTTAATGGAACTCATAACTTATTCGGTCACCTATACATGACTGTTTGATAGTGGCTTAACGATATAGAAAGTGACTTGTTCAATAAGCTTCTAGGGGGAGCTTTATGCAGAAAGCCAAGTTTTTTCAAAACCTACCCTTCCCCATTATATGAAAACATGCTTATTCCATCTATGAAAAAACCCTCTCAAACAAAAATCTTCCCAATTTATACAGACAGATTAACCCACACAGCACATCTTTATCTATACAGGACTTGATGGAAAAGCAACCAAACAGCCCCTGAATAAGGTATTCCACTATCTCATGAAAAGTGAAACATTTAACCAGGCAGGTGCATTTGTAGGGATTTATTTAACTAGTGAAATGTCTCATAAATACCATGAGTAATTTTGTAGAACAACTCCATTATCACAAAGTTTTCAGAATAATTGCAATGAGCAAATAGGTGATTGCCTTAGAATTTAGCAAAACAATTGTTGCAGTTCTCATGGGACGGAGAAATATTGAAGTTATGAGCTTACATTTCCAAAAACCGGAACAGCAGATGTTCTTTGTTGCATCCCTTTGATCATTCTACTCGGATCCCGCATGTAAGATGCAACTTGCTCACTGATATTCTGCGAGAGTGAAATATTGGGTGAGTAATGATGCAGACATTTCAGAGTTACAGATCCATATGAGCAATGTTAAACCCATCTACGAACCTGATTGAAGGCTTGAAACTTGTTTTTAATGCCAGCAGCACCACTTGTCACTTGTGTCTTCCTCTGCCATTTATCCACTGACATGTCTCTAAAAGAAGCGATTCTGCACCATAGTGATAATGTCAATAACGGTGTCCTTGCTATGTCCTATATTTCAATCCTTACTGTAGTTTTTACAAAGATATTGATATGCCTAGGAGAGGGGAAGGCACGCAGACCAGAAATTTGGAAATGCCTCACTAACAACATAGAAGCATCAAAAACAATTGTGAAGCGTAAATTTCAAGTTCATTATCATTGCTCTCTATTATATTCAGCAAAATTCAAGTTCAATAAGCTTGCAATATATTTAAGTCTGAAAATTTTGTGATACACATTTAATCATGATGATCTGATTGTTCCTTGTGATAACATATAACATGAAAGTACCTAGATTGCATTTGAGAAATCTGGAACCATTCTTCATCTCCTTCAATTGAGTTCCTGGAAGCATCTAAGCTTGTAGAATTTTGTGCAGCATCACCTTCTGAAGATGGAATTTTGTATCAATATGCAATTAAGACAAACATTCCATTAACATGATGCAGAAGAAAACATTTGTTATAATCCGTGATATACAAAACAATTTATTGGAAGTACCAAATAGCTAAAGTCGGTACAAGTTAACATTGAACAAAGCATCACGTAGTTCAATGATGCTCTAGTATTAACACATGGAAGGAGTATCAAAGTTAGGTCTTCCAAAAAAACGTCCTCAAATGTTTCTGTTCTAGTAAAAATCACATAGCCTACACGGGTTTAAGTTGTCCAGAAGCCTTTGGATTTCTGCGCTTTTTACAGTACTTGACAGCTAGAACATCATCTGAAATTCTTTTGATAAAGCAATCAGTTGTGATGATTTGTGACAAAACATGGGTGAATGAACCCTCTAACACTCTCTAAACTAAATAAAACAGCTCATCAGAAATTGCTTTTTTTGGTTAAGACGATAGAATACCTCCCTTCAATTTGGACGAATGGTTCTACAAATGTAAGATGCAGTTCGCCATAAACAAGCTGTATTTGTTCTCTACCGACTAAAAACAAGAACCTATATAGATGATACTGGTCACAAAATATCCATTTGTACTAAATTCAAATCACTTACTTAAAATGCATGCTCTACGTTGAAAGTTCTAAATTCAAATCACTTGTGTTCTATACTGACTAGTGACTAAAAAAAAGAAACTATAAAGATGCTGAAGATTATATTTCATGCAAAAAATCCATCTGTGTTTTAGATTCAAATCAGTCAGTAAAAATGTATGTTCATACTTTGAAAGTTCTCAATCAGGACGAGTAAGTGTTGCTTAAATATGAAAAAAGTATTAGCTTATCCCGCAATGAACTTTAAATACTTCCAAACATACCTTCAGCTGCTTCCATAATTGATGGATTCTTCTCAACAAGTGCCTGTTAACAGAAATTCTCATCAATAACAGAAGAACTCATGCAACAAAACTACTCAACATGCCAATGGATAAACCCCCTATTAAGGAAAAAAGATAAATTCTCACAACTATCTTACCTCCTGCAATTTGAGAATAGAATCTAAAGTTTTCTTAGTTGAATCAATTAGGTCTGAGTATGCTTCATTAACTCCTTCACCAGAATTGCAGAAAGCAGATCTGATTGGCTCCTGCAGACAGTTACCATTGTTAAACTATGGTGTTTTAGCACAGTGCACAAATGTTACAAGTGTATAAGAACTTATGATCCGAAGTAAACCTGTGGAAGTCGATTTGAGTTTGAGAATGACTTCTGCAGCAAAAATCTGAACTCAAGAGTTTTGTCCCAGAGAGCCTTGACAAAGGTCAAGAATATTGAGTTAATCCACAAGTAACTAACAGCAGGAAAACTACAGAGAATACGAGAAACCAGAAACACATACAATTAGAGAATGCATAGCTACCTAATACCTAACCCTCAAATCCAAACATTGCTAGATTAACGAGATGAAAGGCAAGTAATAATCACTTCGTGAGATAAACCAAGAACGAAAGGAGATAAGTCATTAAGCTTAGAATTATTAAAATCTGACGTTCTCCAACTTGAATCAGGGAAAGCCAACATCTAACATAGCTCATGCTGGCATGAAAACAACAATTTTGCAGAAGCACATACCCTTTGATTTTTTACCGCTTGGCCTTTCCGAAGATCCTCGCCTTGGTCACGTCGTATGTTTCTAAAAAGATCTCTGCAAAAGTTCCACAAGAAAGTGAATATTCGGAATCTCAATTTATATGATGTACAAGTGAATGAAAAATGCATGCATGTCACTATGTTATGCATGCTTTAACGAACTAAGTCCTCCCCTGGTTTTACATAACAGACTTCAAAAACAAAACCATTTTCAGATGTGTTATATGATAATCAGAAAGTTTGAACGATCACAACACAAAGAGCAAAGGTTGTCATTCAGAGAAACTGGAGAATCTTACTGTTCCTCATGGCGAAGATCATTGTACTCCTTCTCAAGTTCTTCCATATCGGCATGATTGGTGTCTTCTACTTTCATGTCTAGACCATCATCATCCTGCTCATTGCTCTCATTTTCATCGTCATCATCATCGTCATTGCCGGTGGTATCACTGTCCTCATTTCCAGAAACATCTTCCTCGTGCTCCAACTATATTAGCAAAGAAATTTCTACATTTATCAACAGATCAACAATGTGAAATATAATATAGTCACAGAGCAAAATACAACAGAGCTCCATTTACATTCGTTATGTCCATTCCGGAGTCGTACTCTTCTTCATGCTCGTCATTGTCGTCATCATTAGTGTCATTATCTTCAATGCCATATTTCTCATTGTCCACCTGCAGAATAAAGGGAAAAGGATCAAATGAGCCAACAAAATACTCCGCATCTTCCCCTCCCACTCCTCAACACTTTATGTTTAAATATATGGATCCATCAAAAAATACAAGAAGCCAACAAAATACTCCATGTGTTCCCCTGCCACTCCTAAAGACTATTCGTTTAATTATATGAATTCATCTAAAATGTGATTATCACGAACTTCTATTTTAATAGCACTACTCCTACATCCCATGAAAATTGTAATTCCATTTTGGGATGTCCCATTTTAATGCAACATCCTTCATTGGCTAACTTTCAAGTCAAAACTACTTGGTAATACTTGATTTTGGCCCACAAGAAATATCAGAAATACCTAGTTCAAACCTCTCCATTATCTTATAAGTTATAACCAATGAAATTCTAGAAAATGACTAATAGTCAAAACACTTGTTAATTATGTGTATGATGTAGGATGGTATATAACAAATAGTAAGTTAATGACATGGGCCAAAACAATAAAAACATATAAACACTAACTAACTGGATAAAATTGATACTAAATGAAGTTCAATGGAATAAATAAATAAATAGTTAAAAATGTAAAAATGAAATAAAATAAAACGACATTGATACCTATAGACATGCTCACATGCAAATTCACTTGTAGCAATTTGCCTAAGATGAAGCGGTTGTTTATGATGTTGGCAAAAAGATGAATAGAAGATTGTTACAAAATATTAATTCCAATCTATTTGGCATAGAACATGGAAATGGAATCATTCTTTTTTCCACATACCGACAGGTAAAAGAAGTTTGGCAAGTCAGCAGCATAAGAAACCATACATCTTCAAAACACGGGCAACTTTGAATCTTAAACACCTTTGAGTTAATAAGCTGTCACAATCTTACTACCATTGATATAAAACATTATTGCATCATGTGCTACAGAATTAAACCCTCTTCATATACACTGTTATAGAATTAATAATGAGAGGAAGAATTGTATAGAAACTACTTACATTCTGTAGTTGGTGTTTGATGTAATCATCATCATCCGAACCAATGTCGCTCTGCTGTACTTTTCTTATCCGCTTTGAAGATTTCCCCATTCTTTCAACAAAAAGCAATCTACAAAACACATTGGAGTTTTATATTCACAGTGAAACAAATATTAAGTATGTTTTTTTTCTCAAATAACTATTGCATACAATCGTATTCCTCTATGATTAAGAGAAGCAGTGGCAGACCCAGGAAGTTTGCCGCTCAATGTGTTTTTAGCCAAATTCCACCATTTTGAGGGATTTTTTTTAAGTGCTTTGGTTGATTTCGAGGAACTTATTCGGTTTTTTTGGTTGATTTCGTTAAATTTCTCAACTTTTAGGACTTGATTCTCGTTATCCTTTACTTTTTTACTTGGGTTTGAAATTTTGTTTTCTTATGCATCTAGGATTTAGTACTAAATAGAATGTTTTACAAATTAAAATTAATTAACCAAAATTAAAAAAAAAAACCTAGATTGATCAAACAAATTAACATCAACAACAGAATAACACAAAACAACAACTAAGGTTGAGAAAATTAAAATTTAAGCTAAAAAATTTAAGCAACAAACCATGTAACAAATAAACAATCAAACAAATTGGCAATAATTAATAGGGCAAAGGAAGCAAGAAAAAAACTGAATCAGATTTAAGTCAAAAGACTAATATCAAATTTAGGGTTAAAATATAGATCAACAGTCAAAACTCAAATGTAACAACTCAAAACAACAAATAAATCATGGCAAACATAATTTGTATAACATTAACTAATCAGTTTAGGGCAAATGACTAACACTAAGGTAAACATATAAATTTGAGTTAGGTTCTGGGACAAAACCTGAGTGAGTGAGTGACTGAGTGAGAGTGCGCGTGAGAGTCTCAGGGAATTGACCGGAGCCGGCGGACGGCGGTGAGGGGCGGCTGCGCAATGACAGAGGGAGAAGGCAGGGGGTGAGGGGAAAAGAGGGCTCGGCTGGTGCTGTTTGTTTTAAGAGAAATTCAAAATTACAGTTTGATCCTCTATCTTTGTGTTTTTGTTTAATTATTGCACATTTCACAAAATGATACCTTTGTGTCCGACTAAAAAGCATAGAATGGATCAATTTTAGGGGCCGTTTACCAAACACTTACCCGATAAGTGTTTACCGGTAAAATTTAGCATTATTATTTACTTATCGGGTAAGATTTTAGTCCACCAAAACAACGATCGTATGCAACAAAATACCCGGTAAACGCTTACCGTAGTAAGAGTTGTCGCCCTTACTTACCGGGTAAGGCTTCTTGTTTCTTATCTCATTCTTACCGGGTAAGATTCTTGGTCCTTACGCTATTCATCCGGTGAGGTAATGTTAAATGGTAAGCGCTTACCCGGGTAAGCGTTTGATAAACGGCCCCTTGGTTTGGTCCTTTATTTTTAAGTTCGGTGCATCTTACTCCCTTTATTTCTCAAATATCCTGAATCACCCCCTCAGTTTTTAGTGAATGCACCTTTCATACCCAAAAAAAAAAAAAATCATTCCATCTGTAGAGCCTTGAATTGAGAGAATCATGCAATGTTACCTAAAAAATACATATTTTCTGTATGTAACAAAACTAAAATCGTTATATAATCATATGATAGTGTAGGGATTTTCTATGACCGGTGCTTTGCATTCAGGAGCTTGATCACTCAAGTCGTCTCCATCACTAGCAAGGGCGGACCTAAGAAAGTTTTGAAATGGTATCTATACTATATTATAGAGCATTCGACAAAAACTCTTAAAAACCATTTTTAATGTACGGAGTACTGTTTATTGATGCATATTATTTAAAATTCAATATTACAAGTGAATTGTGTGTAAGTATAACTTATTAAAGCTTCATCTTTGAATTTGTGTAACTAACTGCAGATAAACATCTCATTTTAAATATAAAAGATCTAAAATATAATCAGGATAATCATTAAGTTTTAACATAATACTTAATTATTATCTTTATAAAGAATTATATAACTTAACCTAAATTAAATTACTTCGTTATGTTAAATTAAATTAATAAAAAATTTGAATTAAAGAAATTACATAAAACAAAAACTTTTAAATAGTTATTTGATACTAATATCGATATAGTTTTTTCAAATTTTTATGAATTCGAAGTGTTTTTCTTGCGTTTTCTTGCTAAGCCAGCGTTTATATAGAGATGATAGAGATCTAGGAGGAATTTTTTGGGGAGTAAAAAGCCCCTTTGACATCTCTTCATCTGCAAATAATTCTCGATGTGAAACGAAGTGGCTTAAACAAATTTTTTTTGTCGATAACCTCAGACCAATCAATCGAATGTTGATTAATATGTAATCGATCGAACACTACTTTTTTCTACTAGGTAATCTAGTATCCTTATGCATGAAGATAATCAATTCGGTCGTTGTGGTCGGACTCTATTATGGATTTCTGACCACATTCTCCATAGGACCCTYCTATCTCTTCCTTCTCCGAGCTCACGTTATGGAAGAAGGAGAAGAAGGAACCGAGAAGAAGGTATCAGCAACAACTGGTTTTATTACGGGACAGCTCATAATGTTCATATCGATCTATAATGCGCCTCTGCATCTAGCACTGGGTCTTTCAATGGCATGTTTCGGTCCTCTTCGTCATTACTTAGAAAAAGTGAGCCACCGGTTCTCGATCAATTCCCTTGCCCCTCATTCTTCGAGAATCAGAAAGATCCTTTTCAAAAATAAAAATATTATCGTTTTCTCAAAACCACATAAAACCTTATTATATCGATGTAGATAAAGAATAAAATGAAACATTGAAATCGGAATGTGTCTCCATGCATTGCACGAACACCCTTTTGATCGCTATATAATTAACATGATATAAAATAAAACTAAAAATAATTATAACAAAGTAGATTTTGGTAAGTGAAAGGTTAAAATAGCACCAATTGACCAACAAAATGGAATTAAAAATTTACAAGTTATCAACATGTTCAAATTTCCAGAATTCCAATAGTAACAACAAATTGCACACATGTCGTACCAAGTGTACACGTTATCAGCATATTCAAAAATTTCCAGCAGTAATAAAATAACAAATTCAAACAGAGCAAAGGCTCAAAGCATTGACCAACTAACCAAGCAAGTCTTCTGTGTTCAAATAATCAAATTCCAAATCAATGAACTCTAAACATTCAACGGACAACATGATTAAAGATGACAAAATCAATGAGGAATGAAATTTCTACCTCACAGGTCACAACGATTCAATGAAATCCAAAGAGGGCCAAGAAGAAGTTGCTTGTTCTCGTCCGAAAGGAGCCGAATATTGTGGGCGAAGCTATGAAGTCAAGTGTGATTAGGAGAATAGGGATTACTTTGTTAGAACCCACTTTCGGACTTTTTCTTGCCAAGTTATTTCCAACTCACCAAATTAATATATATATATATATATATACATATATATATAGAGAGAGAGAGAGAGAGAGATGAGCGATCAAATGAAAACCACCCTTATATGTAAAAACCGTACAAACCATCCTCATATTTCGATTTCATTGTTTAGACTTATGGAATTTTTTCATTAAATTGTTTAATCTTATGAAATTGTTTCATATAATACTTTTTTTGATGAATTTGTTTCATATATGGTTATGAAATTGTTTCATATAATATTTAATGAAATTTTAATGAAACTGTTTCATGTATTTCTCTAAAATTAAAATAATGAAGATGATAATATCAATGATTAACACCCTCCACAACAAAAATGGTTAATCAACCTCTCATAATTACAAAAAAAATGAACAAAATGAAAAATTATGATTGGTTTTATGAGGTTTTCACGGTTTTTACAAAGTGAGTGACTTTTATTTGAACGCTCCCCTATATAGATATATATATATATATATATATAGCATATTGTCACTTCACACCAACTTCAAGATAAGAACCAAAGTTCTTGTACAAGAACTGAAAGAATGTGAGATTCTTATAAGAACTCTCTACAATGTAGGTTCCTGGAAGAAACTATACTTTTTGAAAACCTTGCATTGGAGATGCCTTTGTGGTTTTTATTTTCTCATCATTTTGTCGGACGCTGATTAGGAGATTCGGGATTTAGCGATTTGGGTGGGGTTTTTTTCGGGTGGGGTTTAAGAAATAGGTTAATGGGTTTCAAATTTTGATGAGCAGGTGGGTTTCTTTAATTGAAATGGATGGGTCTTTAAGATCTGTGATTTTTTTAAATCAAGTTTTTGAACTTTCATATTTTCCCGTAAAATTTATTCACTTTCTGTTAACTCTTGTAGTTTTAAGAAATAAGGTAGCACGTTCAAAGACCAAAAAGATTTTCATTACACAAGAATGATCAAACGGTGGCGCAGACCACCGTATGATATTATGTAGATTCGTCGTTGGTTCTTAATGCTTTGCATTCAGGAATCCTTGACGGTTGAACCCTACTAACCCAAACCCAGCCTAATATTATTAAACTATAAATCTAGATAAAAAAAAACCCAATACACAAAGTTTAGAATCCCCGTTGAGATTTTGATAGATGAATATTCCCTAGAATTTCAATTCGTTTTATGAACTGAATGATTTCTCCACTTGCATAAGTTTTAGCTTGTAAGAAAATGACCCAGGCATATCTTGAGAATTCTTCAATAATGACAAGAGTATATTTCTTTCCACCAAGATTGAAGACATTTACTATCTCACATAAATCCATATGAAGAAGATGGAGAGGGGGTGTAACAGTAAAACAACTTCTAGATTTGAAACTGGATTTGAAGTGTTTTTCTTTTTCACAAGAATCACACAATTTTTCTTTGGAAAAATATAGAGAATGAAGTCCTTTCACCAGACCTTTATGAGATAAATCATTGATGGATTTAAAATTTAAGTGAGATAAGTGCTTATGCCACAACCAATTTTTCTCAAAAGAAGCTTTAGAGAAGAAACAGACAAATTGAAAAGATGAAGAGCGTGCAGAAAACATGTCCATTACATAGACATTGTTTTACTAAAACCAAATAGAACTTTAATGCTCCCGTGAGGAAGAACAGAACATTTATTTTCAAGAAATTTGACAAAAAAACCTTTATCACAAAGCTGACTGATACTTAACAGATTATGTTTACCACACTGACAACTTTGTCAAAGGTTACTAGTTAAAATTCCATAACTTAGATGTAACACCTCAACTCCCATTTGCATAAAACACATATATTCCATATAACATGAAATACAAAAATTTCACACTGGTCCCAATATATACAAATTGCTACATATAAAAGTAGTTACAAACTTTTTGTTCACACCAAATACAAGACTTGCATATATAACAAATTCTTAGGTACATACACATAATCAACTTTCTAATAATCCACAGATCTAAAGCAATAATAATCCCCTTCACATCTTTTCGTTCCCTTTACCTTTCACTTGTCCGACCTGTAATGCACATTTTTGAAAAAAAATGAGGGTTAGACTATAAGATCTAGTGAGTAATCCCTTTGATTACTATTACAGGGTGAGAATCACCAAAACACTTTTGAAAATCAACATTTCAAATGATAACATATAAATAACATTATATTGTATCAAACCTCTTTTGTCACATCATATATAGATGAGACAACTCCATTTATTGCAACAAACTCATAATATACCAATTTGTCACACTAAACATATAATATACCAACTTTCCGCATCCCATTGATGTAAAAACAGAATTCCTCGCATCATTCAGATGCGATAACCACCACTTGTCGCACCATATGAATACGATAAACACAACTTCTAGCACCACACTTGTGTGATAAACCCATCATGTCGCATCACAAGGATGTGATAAAATAACACTTCAATTCAAATCCCAATTTCATCGCATCATACATATGCGATAAAATCAATCACATCGCATCATAAAGATGCGACTCTTATTACAAATTTATCCAGCTCCTGATTATGTCACCCTTATTACAAATTTACCTAGCTCCTGATTAAGCCACCTTTATTACAAAATATACATCTCTCTTGATTATGTCACCCTTATTCCAGTCAGTTGATAATAACATATCAAATCCCAATATTATGCTAAAAATAACATATAATCGTTTAAAAACACCCCACATATGGAACCATGCGGTTCTTTATTAAAGCAAATCAAATGATACTTTAAAGTAAAAACTCACCTTGTTAACACAAGAAGATGATAACTTTGAACAACAAAAAATTATCAGATAAAATCACGAAAGCAGTTCGTTCTTCTTTTCTTTTGTTTGCTTCGAACACAGGAGCTAAAAATACCCACACCAACTTTTTCTTTCTTTTCTCTTATCTCTTTTAAAACAACTTTCAATGAGATAAAAGAAAATAAAACAAAACACACACATATATATTTTTAAAGGAATTTCCATCATTTCACCTTTGTCTTCCAAAAGTAAAAGGAGACATGTGGTTGTTTATATCTAAGAAAATGGGGAATAAATAAGAAGTGTAGAGAAATTCGACCTTTAAATAGAATAAAGTTTGATTTTTGAAAACTAGAAGATTCAGATAAGAAACCATTATCATTAGTTGTGGAAGTCATTTCAGATCTTGTTTATAGATTAAACAAACCGCTCTGATGCCATTTGTTGGTCCTAGAAAGTGATGACGTACACATGAAGTGTTTGTAGAATGGGGTTGAATTGAATGACAAGGGTGACCTTTGATAGCCATTTTTGCATTAAATGCTTATCGTCCAACTTTAATGCATATCTTCTTCTATTTGTGATCCATGCATACTAGTATTCTTCATTTCAACCTGAGAGCTTAATGTGGACACTTTGTTAAGTTACTACATCCTTAGATATGTCGGGGGAACAGTAAAGTAAGCAAAGTACAATGGTTCCTTTGTACTTATTTAAGCTAACATGTAGTACATGTTCTCATATCAAGGAAGGAAGCAAGAGAGTTGGTGAGCCAAACTTGTTGGTTAAGTTTGTACTTCAAGATTCATCTTACCAATAGTAGTATTTGTCAGATTATTTAGTTGATTTTTATCTTGTATTCATCTTCTTTTTGGTAGATGGCAAACCAATCTGCTTTGTTGACAATCTTGACTTCACTTCAACTAGTCTTCTATTTTCTTGAAGGCATTCTATTCTATAAATAATACAGATAGATACAAGACTTTTACAAGTAAAAATCCTATCTTTTTCAATATCCAAAATATAAGTTATACCAGATTTACTAGCTATAGAATCTTATGAAGGTGCTACATCGGATACAAATTATAAGTTCATAAAACAGAAACCTTTATCTGATTAAAGAATCCATTATGTTAGGATCGGATGAATGTCTTGGTGAAATCCAATTGTGTAGAGACATATCTGATGGGTGATATATCTGAAACTTCAAGACAATAAGATCAGATGACATCTGGTGGGATATTATCCGATGTAATAAAGTATATCGGATATGGTTCTTTATAATACAAGGTAAACAAGAACATTTTCCTTTTTAAGTTTTGTAATCGGATGTTTATGAGTATTATTACCAAATTTGATGGTTGGGACCAACAGTCTTAGTGTCTAAAGATATGGGAGAAGCTCAGAAAGTTAAAGACCAGTTGAATTCATAATTTAATATGATGGATTTGGGAACCGCAAAGAGAATTATTGGTATGGGTATTATTCGTGGCAGAAAAGGGAAAAATTATACCTTACTAAAAAAGGGTATGTCAAGAAAGTTTTTCACCGGTTCTACTTGTTTGGGGCAAAGTCTGTCAATACTTCATTTGCGCCTCATTTTCAAGTTATCATCCGCTTTAAGTCTTTCGACTCAAATTGATGATGCCTATATGGAAAGAGTGTCATATTCTAGTATGGTGGGATCCTTAATATATACCATGATTTATACCCACCCTAACCTTCCCTATGCAATTTCTATAGTGCATAGATATACGAAAAACTCGGGTAAAAGAGCCCTCTAATGGATCTTTCGTTACTTGGGGCAGCATAATCACCCAGCCCCTAAGTCACCCGACTTGTTCCACTCACATATGACAGGCACACGACACGCACCCACGACCCATGTGGGTGGATTTTCGTGTGAATTTAGGCGCCCTACAAGTCGCCTCAATTTTTATTTCCCAAGTAAACATCCAAATCTAACCTGACCACAGTCTAGTGTCTCGAGTGGCTTCTTCTACGGACGACTTCCCGACGACCCCAAATCCGCTAAATTTTGACCCCAAACCACCAATAGCATAACTATATCGTTAAATCGCAACCGAACATTTCTTTTTCCAACATTTAAATGTCAAATACCACAAAACGATTTTAACAGTCTAGACCCTAAACCCTAAACCCTAAACCCCTAAAACCCTAAACCTTAAACGAACAATCAAATCAATGATGCAATTCGTTTTTACATGTTTAGATTATTGAAATTTGATTATATTTATTAAAATTATATATTATATATACTTCCTTGATTTCTCATTTGCATAATTTTGTATTTATTATTAATATTATATATATTTGCATAAATTTTATTATTAATAATCGGGGTCGAAGAAAGGAGGTATCCCCATCCCCGGTTTATAAATTTGGGGATTCATCGTCCCAGTCATCATCCTCGGACAACTTGGGGATTCCACAGTCAGACCGGATTCCCTGTCGGGTACAAGGTTCTTTTCCATCCCTACATAAATATATGGCAAATTTTTTTTTGTCTAATATATTTTTTTTGTTGCTTCTTTTTTTATTAACAAATAAATTTACAGCTGAACATAAGTCTAATTGCGCAATTTGGTTGTTTCATGGCTATCTTCTTTTCCTAAAAGATTTCAATTTTAGTAACTTTTTAGATCATACCACAGGTGGAATAAGCATAAGATCTTATCCTTTTGTGTTGATTGTCAATCGGTAATCCTTTTTGGAAATTGGGGCAACATACAAATTTAAGATTGATTGCAAACAATATATGATTTGTTCTTGGATAAGGTTTGTTATAGTGCATTAAAAGGTAGATTCTGTCTATTTGATGTGTTTTACAAAAAAAGTAATGTCCAGATGCAAGGAAAACATTTAAATTAGAATTTTGGTGTTTGTTATGTCGTTAAGAAACTCGATGTAGAAGACTTTGTGGCCCATTCGACAAATATGAACTGTTATTGGGATGAAGACATATTGAAACTTCATTAGCAATTTCAGAATCCCCCTGCCGAATGGCCCGTTCTCCCCTGTCGGAATTGGTGGGTTAATTCTTTCCCTTAGAACCGTACTTGAGAGTTTACTACCTCATACAGCTCGCCAGTCAACTCTTTTTGTATCCCATTTGAATCTACCATATCTAACTGAATAAGATTTCTCATAGATCTATCCAATTTTTTAAGGTTAACGAAAAGAAGTTAATAAAATGAGTTTCAAATTGTGATGATGAAATATTACATCTTTGATTGATTGGGAAACCATGATCTATAATGGTCAGCAAATTTACTGTGAAATTATTGCATTTTTTGCTAGTATTTGGTTTCATGGCTTACATTGTGTAACTTTGAACTACAACATTGAAAATTGATATTTTTTATCATTCAAAGTTAATCACTTAGTATTTTTACTCGATAGTTATTTTAATCAGACAAAAATATAAAATGAGAGGTAAAATAGTCATTTCTGACATTGAGACTGTTTATTCAACACAATAACCAAAAAATCATTTTTCTTAAATCATACAGACGATCTAATCAATACATACAACTTGATACATACAGGACTTGATGATACATAAACCAAATAAGTAATGGTCCAACAATACAAACTATTTATAATAAGGCAACAAGAAATATTTCACTTCCTTAACTAGAGTTTAATAATATTGCTTGTGAAAATATTCATAACAAGATACCTACCACTAAGGGCATGTTTGTTAGCGGCTTAATGAGCTTCATGGAACTTACTACTTATTCAATCAGCTATATATGGTTGTTTACTAATGGCTTAAGGATATAGAAAGTGACTTATTTAGTAAGCTTCTAGGGAGAGCTTTATACCAAAAAGCCTCATTTTTTTCACGAAATCTATCCTTCCTAATTCAAAAACACGTTCCTTTCCATCTATGGAAAAACTCTTTCAAACAAAGACATCTGCAATCTATACAGATTGATAAATCCATACAAACAATTTTATCCATACATGACTTAATGAAAAGTCAACCAAACAACCCCTAAGTCACTGACACAATAAAACAAGAGTACAGATTTTCAAGAAAGTGAAGCAAATTAATATAATATCGTTGTACTCCTCATTTTTCAGAAAAGCAATATTTATTAAACTGGACCCATGAAATATATGAATGACTTCGCCCTAAGCCCTAAGTACAGAGTGAAGTCAATTAACCACTACAAAAGAAAACAAGTACTTTTTGAAGAGAACTTGCGGAATGTTTAGGTCCATACACTAGACTAGAGGTGGTTACAAAACAGTCCAGAAACGTCCATTTCAGTTACGGATCTAGCCAAGGCGCTCCAAAAAAAGAAAGTTCGGACCAATCCTAATTTGGCAAGCTACGGGCCGATTAAAGACTGACAATGTAGACCCGCTAGGGCCTATGCATATGAAAGGCCAAAACGTTACTAGTTCTTGGTATCTACATACAAATATGAATTTATACTTTAGGGTCTATGCAGATGAAAGAACGAAACATTTATTAGTTCTTGATATCAACATACAAATATGAATTTATACTTATAAATCCAGTAGCAAAGACTAACATTTAAAATACTAGTTATTACAGCTGTGATCAGACAGACAGAAAGACAAGTTAATCTAGAAACTAGTCTTTCCATTTTTATTTTACGTTTAAATATAATCTACAATTAAGTTAATATTTTCTACAACCTTAGAAATTAAGGATATTAGCATAAGGAGACGTCAACATTATATTGTCTAACCATGGACTGCATAATTGTGTCCAAAAGGAGTCTTGGGTCCAGTCCGTGTTCATCTTGGGCAATTGTAGTTCTCGTAACATCTCGTTTTCTGTAGGTAGTCTTAAACTTGAGACCTTACTAATACTATTGTCATTGTCAGTGTTACTACTGTTTGCATCGCTGATGACGTCAGGCTCTTCTTTCAATTTTTCATCTAACATAAACATCAAGTCGTGACACGATTCATCATGGTTGTCTGATAAAACATGGAAAGACTCGGTTGGCGTTATAGGTGCTGGTGGTGGTGAAGACTCGTCTTTCAATTTCTCGTCCCAGAAAAGTAGCAAGTCTTGATGGAATTCATCACTGTTATCGGATGCCATGTGGCATGATTCCATTGGTGTCGGCAATGATGATGCTAAGTTATCATTTTGAGTGTAGAATGAGATGGGTTCTTCGAGAGACAGAGGAGTGGATGGTTGGATCGTCTTGGTTACTTCTTCCATTGCTGCCCTTTGCTCTAACACCTTCATAGAAGTTGCCTTTCTGTATATCTTACACAACACGATCTCCTATAAAAACAAACATTCAAATTTTCCGATTATAGATTGTACATCATGCATTAAAATTTGTATACTGAACTCAAGTTATATTTTCCGATATAATACCTTGTGTAATGGGTAAGAATCAGGCAAACGATACTCGTTCATGACCCAATCCGTTTTGTTTCCTCTCGGTGCTCTGCCTTTGTAAAAGACTAAAGTTTTTTTCAAGCCAAGGGGCTTCTTCGGATCAGTTAAACTGAATATCTTACGATCCGATCCAGTTGCCTTCCAAAAACCGTTTTGGGTGGTCCGGTTGGGTCTCCCTCCACTCCCATGCTTTCTATCTCTTGGCACAAAAAAGTACCACTCTCTTTCACCAATCTTTGACAACCCTACAATTTCCAAACATCCAGTTATACCCTTGAGGTCAAAACTGTAAAATTAAATCTTGTTTTCACTTTATCATTTCTATAATACATTATTAAAATGACAAAAATAACCTTACAGTTGAAAAAAATATATTTAAACGAAATTTATGGTTTGTTAAGTTAATGTATTCTTACCTATATAACGAAATAATCTTTTCCATTTTATTAATTTAAGTTTATAGACTCTTAAAATCTATTTATCTCTATGCCCACTTCATTTTAAAATGACGAAAACAGCCTTAAAGCAGGTGGTAATAATAACTTCATTTATGTTGAGAAATGTTATCCAACAAAAGCATAATTTTGAATGATAAACGAAAGAAGCTAAGACATGAGCTGTGGTTACTAAAACTCGTAAAAATTACCTGGCAAAGCCCAAGGATCGTAAAGATAAATGTTGAGATAGCCGATGATGTCGAAACGCAAGTTGTTTTTTCCAGAAACCATTTTTTTGAGGTAAAAATCGAGCAACTCTTCTTCGGTAGGGTGGAAGCGGAAGCCGGGCAGTTGGAGCTCCAAGTAAGTCGGATCCATGGTCGAAGTCGAATCCTAACGCTGTGAGGTCGAGACGGAGATGGAGATGAAGATGGAGGTGGTGGGTTTGGGAAGTTGTGGATGTGGTGTTGGATTGAGTCATGGGGTTTGTATATATACTTAAAGGGGGGAAATGGAGTTAAAAGTTTGGCATGTGGGGTAGACTTAATGAGTGAAGTCTTTGTAAAAGGGCCAAGAGATGTGGGGTCTTTTGTAGAATTAAGAGTGGGGTCACGCGTTAAATATTTTTCCAGATTTTGATGCTTATATTTTATACAAAAATCATTTTAAATTAAGATTTTATGTCCATCTCTTTAATTATAAATATATAATATATATCACTACAACAAAATTGGGGGTTTATAGGACACCCACAATTTCTAAGTGTCTCAATAGACTGTTTTATAGAACTTAATTTATAGGACCAAAATATAATGTGTCATATCTAAAAGTGTTGTAATAAGTTTATATGACACTTTTGAACGTCTTAACAAGTTTTTGAGAACATTTTTCATACAAAATGTCGCATTAGCAATTTTAAAGGACACTTTTGAGAAATTGTCCTATAAACTCAACTTTTTACAGGACAGTTTTCAAATAGTATCTTATAAAGTTGAGAATGAGACACTTTATATTAAAAGTGTCCTAAAAAACTTATTACGATGTTAAAAAACGTCATATAAACTTATTACAACATTTTTAGATAGGACACTTTATTTTTTTTAATCCTATAAACTAAGTCCTATAAAGAGGTCTATTAAGACACTTAGAATTTGAGAGTGTCCTATAAATCCGATTTTATTGTAATATATGTATGTGAAAAATTATGGGTATATAAAGGGAAAATTCATAATATGAACCATTATCATAATTATATAGACTACATTTATGTCTTACGATGAATTTTACACTTAGACAACATGAAAACCGGTGCATAAAATAAACAACTTATCGTTTAAATATATTACAGTGGGATGTAAGATTTTTATATAAATCAAAACAGCTTTTATTGTTTCGGAATAGAAAATCTAAAATTTATGTTTAAATAAAATAAAAACTATAAATAGTGGGTGAACGTGTTTTTCGTTAACTTGAAACCCTAAATACCTGAAAAACTATATCGATATTGATATCAAATTGAATATTAAAATTCTCGTTTTTGGTATAATTTAAATTTTTATAAAGAAAAAGAGTAGATTTTATGGTAGGAGTCACGTTCAACAATTCTTAATTGAAAAAGGAAGTTTCCATAGAAAATATAAGAAAGTGACATGTCCATTGATGTACTAGCTAGCAAGACCATTTCTTTTGCATATTAGAGTAAATTACGTTTTTAGTCCTTATGATTTGTTAAAGTTTAATTTCATCCCCACGGCTTAAAAATTATGTTTTCAACTGTCTTAAGTTAGGGATAATTTGGTCTTTTGATGTTTATTCTTATTTTCTGTTAAGAAGCTATAGACATAGAGTCGAAAACACAAAAACAAAAACAAGTTACAAACCGTAGGTATAAAAACTGTAATTTCAACAAAAACATCAACTTTTAATAAATCATAGGGACGAAAAAAGTAGTTTACTGTATTTAATATATATATATATATATATGTATATCTATATCTATATTATATTATAAAATATTTGATAAAAACTTTTAAAAACTATTTTTTATACATGAAGTACTGTTTATTAATGTATACTACTTAAAATTTAAAATTACAAGTAAATTGTACGTATGTATAACTTATTAAAGTTTCATGTTTGAACTAATGTAACTAACTGTAAATAAACATAATCAAATAGAGAATAAACATCTCATTTTAAATATAAAAAATTTAAAATATAATTAGGATGGTCATTGAGTCTAACAAAATATTTAATAATCATTTTTATAAAAAAATTATATTAATAAACCAAAAATAATAAATTGAACTAAAGCGATACACCAAAAAAAAAACCAATTTTAAATAGTTATTTTGATAGTAATATCAATATTTTTTTTTCAATTTTTTATGATATATTAATATTTATATTTTATTCAAAAATAAAACATTATCGCTTTCTCAAAACCATATAAACCTTATTATTACATCGACTGAACAAAAAGAAAAAATAAAATGAAACATTAAGATCGAGATATATCTCGCTGCATTGTACGAGTAGACTTCTAGTATCCTTTGAAGCATCTCTAACACATTTTCAAAAATAGAAAATACAATGTTTTTGTTCTTTATTTTTGCTTCAACAGATTCTCTATATTATTCTCTAAGATAGCAAAAAACTAAAAAAATTATGTTTAACGAATTCTTTAAAATTTGATGTGTTCAAAAAGAAATTTATTTTTTAATCATTTTCACCAATAAAATTAAATTATTATTATTTTTATATAAATTATTTTTATAAAGTGTATTGAAATAATAAATTTATAGTATAATAAATGTTGAAATCTCTAAAATAAAACATCTATTGAAATTAAATATAATTTTTTTTTTAAAATTTTAATACTCTGAAATTATGGATAATATGTTGAAGATGTTCATTTTAAAAAAAAGATAAAAAATATATTAACAATTAATTTATATTCCTATATCTTATATTTATACTTGTAAGATACCTTTTTCGGATTACTCAAAATATCTTAAATATTTTAGGAGATACTAGAAGAGTATTCGTATAATGCAACGAGATACATCTTGATTTTAATGTTTTATTTTATTCTTGTCTCTGTCGATGTTATGGTACGATTTTATGGGTTCTGAGAAAACGATATTGTTTTATTTTTGAATATAATATAAATTTAAAGATATCATAAAAATTTATTTTTTTAAAAATTTCCTTTTTTTTGTATAATTTTTAATTCATTTTTTTAATTATAGTTTAATTTAGGTTCATTATCGAAGTAATTTATTTTTGGTTTAATAATATAATTTGTTATAAAAATAATAACTAAATATCATGTTAGAACTCAATAATTATACTAATTATATTTTAGAATTTTTATATTTAAAAATGAGATGTTTATCTTGTATTTGATTATGTTTATGTGTAGTTGGTTACACAAATTCAAACATGAACCTTTAATAAGTTATACTTACACACAATTTACTTGTAATCCTGAATTTTAAGTAATATATCTCAATAAAAATTACTTTATACATAAAAATAGTTTTTAAGAGTTTCTATCAAATACTTTATAATATACTATGAACAATTACTAACGTAAGTTGCATTTAAATAAATCTAACTTTGTTTCAGTTTTATTTTAAAATTATATTTTTAATCTATAATTTTGAAAAAGCATATTATGTTTTTTGATACATTTAACCATATTATATTAATTTTTCATATTTTTATAACTTGATAAATAAAAAAAATAAATGTATTATAATTTTAAAAGAAAAAAAACATATTCTTGAAAATAAATTAGTTAAACATTATTATTTATTTGAAATATTTTCTTCTTTCATAAACATCAAAATGTAAATTTTAAAAAGAAATATGTTCTATAAAATAAAAACTACAATAAAGTACATTAATTTTTTTTGGAAATATATAACATTTATATACGACAAATAGAACAAATAAACCCACACACCCTCCTCACATTTGACAAAGTTTGAACCTTTGACCTCTTAGAAGATCAAAGACTCTCGTACCGTTAAAACAACGACCCTTTAATATTACGTTACACTTTAATTAAGCTTGTTTAGATATTTTAGTAATAAGAAAATCTATGTATTTAAATAGTTTTGATGTGACATGTTTGGAATGGAGGGACAAAAATGTGAGTTTGAATGGGTCAGAAGTCAAGTATTATCCTAAGATTTGTGGACTTTGAAATTATGGTAAACATTTTAAACCAAATTCAAGTCATCCCCCCATCATTATCATTATGTGGAATTGGTCATCTACCTCACACTTGGACAATCAAATTACTTCTTTTGGAATATTCTCTTGGTAAAATCTATACTCTAGTCTAGGGGTATTTCTGTAATTTCTTGGGTACTGTATTGGAATTTAAATTAATTATTTTTAAAACGTTTTGTAATTATGTTATAACAAATTCGGGTTTACAGGATTGTAAAATTGTCTGAATATTTGAAAAATTGTACTATATAACTTGTTGTTCAGGATGAAACATTTGTGTGTACTATGAAAAATTATTACAATAAGTTTATAAGATGCTTTTGGACGTTTTACCAATCTTTATGTCTGCTTTGGAAAAAAAAAACATCCTATTAAATTTTTTATGATATATTATTTAAAAAAATGTCTTATAAAATCAGTTATAGTGCATAATTGTTTGGCTGTATATAGCATACAATTGTTTTGTTATATAAGTGTAAGTTATATAAAACAGGTTAAGAGGATACTTAAACATTTTTAACGTCCTATAAGTCTGATTCTCTTGTGGTGTTATTTTTGAATTTTTTTAGAATTAATTTAAGTGAAATGTACGTTAAAGACCTATCACAAAAGATATATCTAAATTAAAATCTTATTCATCGTGACTTATATTGACCGTCGTAAATATTATCGTTTTTTCTAGAAGAGAGAAAAACTAAATTTATTTTGAAACCTTTCTAACAAAATAAAAAACAGTACCAATTTTGAAGGAATAAATTATAGGGTTGATATAATTCATTCTCGTTCCTGATATAACAAAAAAATTAAACATATACAATAGGAAAAAAACTGATAGAAATTAATGGAAGACCGTTGATGATGCTTACATAAATGTTCTTGTCATCATGAAACTGGATGAGGCAATGTCTAAAGATATTGTGTGATTCCTACGTAAGTTTCTAGAGGCTATAGGATCAGGCTGCAACATGTGTCAATCGCGGACAAAATAACGAGTACATCGATGGCGACAAAGTATGTTGCATGTCATCACTAATCACCTCATACGATTGATTTGATTTTTATACAAATTAGACATGAATAAATGGACAAATAAAGAAAGCAAAGTAGAACACAAGGAATTGAAAACCAGAAAAACAAGACAAACAACATACTAAAGAAAATTCAGTAATGTTACCTTTGAATTTCGCTAATGGTGATGAAACATATATTTATAAATCCTCTATTTTCATGTTAGAATCGTAGTCATTTACCAATTTAGTCTTATGTTGAAGATTAAGGTTTCATTTAAATAAAAATTAATGGGTTTGGCAAAACATTTGAGAAGAACCAAATTAATCAAACAATAACTTTGTTAGGGTCAAAGACCTTCCAGCCTAGTGGTAAAGGCTTGGGCATGACATAGTCATGAACCCAAGTTCGAGCCCTGGAAGGGGAGTGTTGGCGACATTAAAGTGGGGCCAGGTTTAGCCTCCAAAATTGCCGGGGATTAGTCGGGCTTTGGCCCGGACACCCTTACAAAAAAACTTTGTTAGGTAAAAACCAGTTAATCAAAATTAAATGTTTGTGATAAAAACAATTGGTTAATACTAAAACCTAGAGTATAGTTTTCTATGTACGGATTTATGTTTATGATGTTAAGCTTGTTAAATTATGTTTTATAATCCGTGTTGTATGGGATGTGTGGTTAGAGGTATAACAGTAACCAATGAAAATGAAAATAAAAGAAACTGTTTAATTTTCTACAATATAATGAGTTTATTCCCCTAGATGCCCAAAATTTCATTCATGGTTAAATTGAGGGGAATTGTCATTTTCGTTTTCGTTCCCATTTTCATCCTTCAACATGATCTAAACTGACGCTAAGAGGTTTTGTGATGTAGGAATAGACTTTCGCAATAATGTATTTTGAAGGATGCATGTTTTTAGTTTTAATGTACCATTACGACCCTGTTGGTTTGAGGGTGTAAGACCTCCCTTCTCGTCGATCATTGGATATGATTCTACTTCCTATGTTGTTACTTCTACATCCTCGTCACTTCATCAAATATGCTTTTGCATCCTGTGTCGTTGCACCGTTCCTACACTTTTGCTTACTTTGTCGTTGCACCCTCGCCATCGCTAGCTGCTATCCTTCATCGCCTGCAACTCCTTCATCAACAGCACCTTTGAGTTATTTGGTTTTACTTGAGGTCATTTGCTTCTATCTAAGAATGAACTCAACATATTGTTTCGCGATACTAGGTGATATATGTTGAGAATTCAACATATAAAGCACTTGTTTTACGTCTTATTTGTTAAAATAGTTTTCTTTCATTCCCACTTTGAGTCATTTTTATTAATTTCTTTATACCTTTGTTATTATGGAGCTAAATATTGTGGTTGACTTGTTGGTACTCAAAGGAGGAAGCTAATGGAAGTTTTTGATAAACAACAGGATGCTACAGCATTGGAGCAGCATCGATCTGATACATGCGCAACTTTTTGGAGGGCTTAATGATTAAAACGCTGCCTTTTTGTATTCATGTAAGACAGCTGGAAATTGTTGGAATCTGAGATTAAAAGTCTTGTTAGGAATATGTACTTTCTAGTTCCTTTAATTGTACTTTATAACTAGTTTTAAGAAGCTTAGCCTCCAATATTTGTCTTTTTGTCTTTTAGTGCCTCATTTGGGTATAAAAAAAAGGCTTGGGGTGTCTTCTAAACCATCCTTCATTCCATCTTTTCTTCCATTGTATTCCATTTACTAGCATTTGTAAACCCTCTCTAAGGGTGGTTTTAATTAAGTTCTTGAAGTTCTTCATCTTTTTTTTTATTTACATTCTTGTCTTTTATTTTTCGTTATTTACATTCTCGTCTTTTATTTTCCGTCATTTATATTCTCGTCTTTTATTTTCCGCAATTTACATTCCGTCATTTATTTTCCGCAATTTACATTCTCGTCATTTATTTTTTCCGTCATTTACATTTCCGTCATTTATTTTCTCGTTATTTACTTTACGCAATTTACGTTTATGTTTTTATTTTCCGTCATTTATTTTTTACTTTCCGTTATGAGTAGCTAAGCTTTTATAGCTTGGGTGTGAGACGRAAAKGTGAGATTTWMAAACCGAACGAAAGTAGCTAAGTGTTTTCGAAAATGACGTTCCATTGTTTCATTCGAGTTTTTATAAAACCAAGCACATTTCTTGACGGGTTGATCACTTGAAAGTGTTAAAGTGCGATGGACTTAGAGATAAGTCATCAATAAGCACGTCAACTTGGATGACATAAGAGGTAGACTTGAGAAAGTTGCCGACAAGGAGACTTGTCATTTRTGTTTTTCAAAACTTAACTCCCGACGGGTTGGTCRCTCTTCAAARGTGTCAAAGTGTGATAGATTCAGAGATGAACTATCAAGAACACGCCAACTCGAATGATATGGGAATCGACTCGAGAGAGTGATTTTTAACAAAGAGATTTGTTTATCCATATATTTTGAAAACACCATCGTGTCACTATCCCCAGTCCGGACACCACATAGAGATATGGGTGGAAAGCTCTAAGATAGTAAAATGGTGAAGTCCGAGAGGAATGCCTTCAAAATAGATGGTGGAACTTAGTTTCGAAACACTGCTTGCTGTAGCATTCCTATAGCATTGGCTGCTGGAATTTGTGTTTGGATCTCACCTTAAGTCTTACACCCTTGCTTCTTTTATATATTATGTATTCTATTTTGAATCACCTTACAATCAAGCAAAAGTCTTCAAAATCGTCATCTGAAATCATCTCTTTCATTAGACTCTAATCTAACTTTGGCTACAATCCCTGTGGACGATAATCCGGTACTTGTACCACTTTATTACTTGGAAAGACGAMGTTRGGCCGTATTGTATACTTGCTTTGTGGCCTAATTTCATTTAGTCTAAATGTGTGAAATATAACCGACCACTAGGTAATGGAATCAAACAATTAATTTTGTTTTTCGTGTTTTTGGAGTTCTGTTAAGACGATCATCGATTGTTTTTAGGCTTCAAAGTTCAACTATTGTAAAATACAACATCTATTGTAGGTTTTTGTTGGATGATGCTTGATTAGGTTCCACTTTTAGGGTTATCCTGAATCCTTCGATGATCCAATTGACTGATTCCATCATTTTTAGAGTAATTTAAAGTTCTAATAGAGATGTTAGAAGTTGGAATACATTTTGAACGAAGTTGTTCCAAAGAGTACTGTAACATACACACCTTTATATATCAGCTTAAACAACCTAAAATTATGTGTTGCATGCTTAGTATTGTTTAATGGTTGGAATAATGAAGTAAAGATTGGAACACCTTAGAATAAGTTAACGTAAGGTATTAGAGTTAGTAGATGTCAAAAAAACAAAGTGCAGTTCTCTATGGGCTTAGATGTGTAAAGTATATAGGCTATATAAGAAAGAATTTGCACAAATGTTTTTCTAAGATGAATTTTGGAAATTTTAGAGTTTGAGGCGAAAATAGAATCAATAAGGAACGCGTAGGCAAACAAACCTCACCGAAAACGGAGGTCAGAACGAAAAGTTATAAATGTTTAAGTGTTTGGTAGTCAAAGTAGGTACCCAACCGGGTCAAGCCCGATCCAACGCAGGTTTTAGCAACCCTAAGTTAAAATAAAATGAGTTTAGCCCTATTTTTCTTCCCCATTTCACTTCTAACTTCAGGAGACTTCAAGAGCATCCATCTGGGGTGTTTTTACAAGAAATTGGTGAGATTTTGCAAGATTATTGAAGATTTCAAAGATATACTTTCATTCTTGACTATGTGTTCATTTTGAGTTCAAGAAACCATGAAATTACGGTTGCATGTTGGGGATTATAAGTTTAAATCTTGATATTATGTAGGATGGATGATAGATAACTTATTATCCTGTTGAAATCATGATATAGTTTGAAAAAGTTTGACTTTTGATAGTCAATATTGTATGATGATGAAATAGGCAGATGTTTGGTTAAATAATGGTGGATTCATGATGATTTTGTATAAGTTATGGTAATATAAGACTAATATATGGATTTGGTACAAAATGGTTCGGGATTTAGCATGAAATTATAAAAAAATAGCTATTTTCGAGTTTGAAAGTCATGATTTAGAAAAATCGTATAAAATCATAGAAAAATCACAAAATATAAGGTCATAGGAATTGGAAAGCTAGGAAATAGTACTAATTTTTTTTTTTTTGATGATATTCTGTGATATCGAGGTTTTGTAGGGTAAAATAGGGCTTGAAAACAGAGCTAAACAAGGGAATTTTAAGTGTAATTGTCAATTGAAAAGAGTTTAGAAGGTGTAAATGGTAATGTTTGCTTATGATACGTGGTATGTGTACTCTAGAGGTTATATAAATCACATTGAGATATTGTGACAAGTGTTTGCACTATGGAAACTTGGAGTTGGATCGAGGCTTTCAATTTGATCAACCGAATAGATTAAGGCACTACTGTGAGTTTATGGGGACATATGGGTGTATTTTATGATTACAGATGCTTATTTGCTTTCTTGTTCACCCACGAATCATGTTCTTGAGTATTTCCTCGAATTGTCTTCTTGCTAGTATTGTCTTGCGGTGCATTTTGGATGTTGATTGTCGACATCCCATGGATTCCGGTGAGACAATCGGAGGGGCTGCCATACTCACTGCCCAGTGGGAATCAGGGTGTGAGTATAGGACTTTGTCATAATCTAGGAGATAAAGGGCGGATTTGGTGTCAAGTCTTATGTTTGTTTGTGAAGTTAATTGGTATTTGACATCGCATGATTGTGAGTATGATGTTGATTGTATTAATCTCTTTCTATGTTGAAAATACCTTTGTGATTCCTATGTTTAAAGTACGTTGTTGAAAATGACATCATATGGTATAACTAAGTTGTTGTCGTGTTGTTATGCAAACTTTCTTCCGAGTCCTTTTTTGTATGTATGTTTATAGAACTCATTGTAACATCCTATTTCCACATGAATTCACTAAGCTTTATAGCTTAGCTTCTAGTGGTTTTAACTTTTCAGGATAAGTCGACAAAAGTAAGAACAAGGTCGGTTGATCGATTAGGGATTGACGTGTGAAGCCTACTTTTGGTAGAGGTATATGTTATATTTTGTTGGTTGTATATAGTTTGTATGTTCTAGGTAGACATGTCCCTGATAAATATGTTATCGTTTGTTATGTAATTATTAAGTTTTAAATTGTGTATTTTGGGTTGTAAATTGTTATCCAGTATTCTGAGATTTTTGAAACTAAATTAACTTAATGATGGTTCGTTAAGTGTTTGTTATGTAACTCTACTTTCAGAGAGGCAATGGAAATTGGCTCCGACACAAAACCACTAGTTTTGTTCAGAGGTGACTATCCATAGTGGAGAGACAGATTTCTAGATTTTATTGCTAGACATAATCTTTGTGATGAAATCATGGGATCATTGACCGAAGGTCCAACAACGTTTTGGCAAGAAGTAGCAACAATACCTAAAAGGAATACACCTGCTTCACCAAAACAAAAAGAAAAGTCTAAGTATACTGATACTAAGAAGGATAAAGCAAAAGGTGATATACTGTGTAAATCTTTCATGATGCAAGCCTTGACTAATAAGATTTACACAAGTATTGATAGCTATAAAGAATTAGGAAAGAATATGTGGGATCAAATATAAGATTTACACAAGTATTGATAGCTATAAAGAATTAGGAAAGAATATGTGGGATCAAATATAAGATTTACACAAGTATTGATAGCTATAAAGAATTAGGAAAGAATATGTGGGATCAAATAGAGAAGATCATGATGGGTTGTAAGGTTGGAACTCAACTGAAGATTACTAACTGTATTACGAGTTTTCATAAATTTCATATATACCTTATTTCACCTCATGAAATCCAACATAAATTTTCATATATACGTATTTCACCTCATGAAATCCAACATGATTTTAATATATACATCATTTCACCTCATTGATTTGATGCTAATCTCTTTTACCTATCGAAGTATAGAGTTTTTGTTTATTCAGTTTCAGCGATCATCACTGAGTTTGTTCAGTGATCGGTGAACATGTATCGTAACTCTCCAGTGACCGTTATACTTCAAGAAGACAAAACTCATATCAAAGAACCTTCAGCAATGTCAAAGACAAACACTGAAGATTAGAGACTAGCACGTAAGTGACCTCAAATGGAATTCAATGATTACAAGCTCGTCTACATATGTGTGAAGACTACACAAGTCTCAGTGAATATTGAAAAGACCTCCAGTGTCATCCCAACATTTAGCGATCAAATGAAGCTTACCATGTACAATTTTTTTGTCTTGTCCTTCCACACACTAAGGACAACCCCATATCTTTTCAAAGTGTTGTACAGTACGAAGCCACTCAATTGACTTTATCGTGCTTACCTATTTTATGAAAAAATGTCTACTTAATGAACAACAATATGACTGTTCACTGTAGCAAAGAACAAGTTTTCCTCTAAAAGCTTGGCACGTGTTATGTACCTTATGAATTGCAGTTAATGCAATGAGTATAAATAGTTGAGTCCTCTCTACTCGGTAACAATGTTCTTCAATCTTTCTCTCCAAGAACTTACCCAAGAAGATACTTCTCTTTCTACTCTCTTTCAAAAGAGAAAGACCCACTTTGATCAAGTGAAGAACACTCTTCTAAGTCTTTATTTGTTAAGCAAATCTTTTCTCTTTGCTAACTTGTAATAATGTGTATCTTAGACTGTTTAGATAGGTTTCCTTACCTTATCTTTTCCGTAAACAATCTGTAAAATTTGTATTGATCTTCTTTATCAATATATAATTTTTAAAAGTGAAAGTTTTATGTGTTTTTATTCACCCCCCATTTTCCTACAAACTGATCCTATAACTTTTGTAGATCCGCCTGGGACCAACAATGTTAATTTTTAATTGGATTTAAAAACCCTAATATGCCCTTCTAGTTTTAAATTTAGTCCATAATAAACTATAAGCTTCTAAATTATTTCAAAATTGCTATCTTAATTTTTGTGTGGTTCTCATTTAATTACCTTCCTCTCTCTGTATATAGGGATGGAAATAAAAAAAATCCATAGAAACTCCAAACTAAAATAAGTAAACTAAAATCCTATGAACGCACAGTGAATCCTATGGTTCACCAACTAGCAAAAAGATCCTTTTTCGGCAATAATACCATCCAATCCGACTTTGTGAACGATGAATACCATGGTGAACTCTCAAACCATGGATCTAGAATAAGAAAAAACCATCTATGTTCTGCATAGTAAAAAAATTTCACGGGAGATCTGATAAAGATGCATGTTTTTTGAATTTTAAAATTAAAGATAAACATGAAATTTTAGCAAAATCGTGAAAACAGGAAAAAAAAAAGATATGTGTCCCCCCCCCCCTCTTCTTAAAAAAGCGGATACTGTTAGTTGTTAGAAAAATCAAAAGACTAAATTACCCTTTCTTTTTATTTTAAAGATAAACAAATTTAATTAAGATATACGGCTTCAGATGAATCTTACAGATGTAACAAAAAGTAGAGTTCTTAACTGATTAAGCCATATGATTACAATATATTTTATTTAAACATGATGTCAAGAAGCTTATCAAATTTATATGTGTCTGAATTAGTATATATAAACATGGCTGTAAACGAACCGAACGTTCAGTGAACCGTTCGTGAATTGTTCAGCGGGATGTTCGTTTATGTTCGTTTATTTAATAAATGAACGAACATGAACAATTTTTTTTTGTTCTTTTAGTTAAATGAACGAACATGAACAAGAGTCTCGTTCGTTCATTTACCGTTCATTTACATTCGTTTATATTCGTTTGTTTATGTTCGTTTACATATTAAATTTAATATATAATCTTTTATTTATTTACTTTGAATTCAAATAATATCTATTGATGTTCGTTTAGATCGTTCGTTTAGCATTTAAACGAGCGAACATAAACGAACACGAACACACCTGATTTCTAAACGAACGAACACGAATACAAAGATTTTCGTTCATTTACTGTTCATGTCAGTTCGTTTGTTCGGTTAAATTAAACGAACGAACATGAACAAGCTTTTGTTCGTGTTCGTTCAGTTCGTTTAGAGCCCTATATTAAATAAGGTGTTGATAAATAAATAAATAGAAAGTTATATGATGGTAGTGATGGGAAGGAAACAAAGCCGCGTTGCGTCCATCATTTTCAAACCAACAAGTCAAGTTCATGACTTTGGGAAGTCTTCCCAAAACACAATTTTATATAAAGAGAATGTTACTATGATTTCTACCTTCATTATCCAATATACATATCTATATCTATATTATATTATAAAGTATTTGACAAAAAACTATTAAAAACCATTTTTTATACGTAAAATACCGTTTATTAATGCATATTACTTAAAACTCAAGATTGCAGGTAGATTGTGCGTAAGTATAACTTATTAAAGCTCCATATCTGAATTCGTGTAACTAACTGCAGATAAACATCATCAAATACATGATAAACATCTTCTTTTAAATATAAAAAATATAAAATATAATTAGGATCATCATTGAGTTCTAACATAATACTTAATTATTATTTTTATAAAATGTTATATTATTAAACCAAAAATAAATTATTTCGTCATTAAACTTAAATTAAATTATAATAAAAAATAAATTAAAAAAATTACATAAAAAATGAGAACTTTTAACTTTTAAATAGTTGATTTGATATTAACAATGATATATATTTTTTCCAAATTTACATTTTATTCAAAAATAAAATCATTATTGATTTCTTAAAAACACATAAAATCGTATTAGAACATCGACAAAGACAAATAATAAAATGGAACATTAAAATCGAGATGTGTATCGCTGCATTGCGCGAGTATCCTTCTAGTTATATTATAAAGCATTTGATAATAACTACTTTTTATGTATAAACAGGGGCGGACCTACCATGTAAAAGGTGGGGGGAAGGGCCCCCATTAAAAAATTAAAAAAAAATGTATTTTCCAAGGTTAAAAGGTGTTTTTTTTTTTACTTTTTATCATGGTTCTCCTCCGTAATTTCTTGTTAAGCCCCCACCAACTAAAGAAAGTATCTTGAAATCAACCAAAAAATTGAAAAGTTCCTCGAAATCGATAAAAAAAACCCTTAAAAATCCCTCGAAATAATCCAAAAAAACTTCAAAAATCTCTTGGAATGGTGGAATTAGGCTAAAAACACATCGGACGACTTTGTGGGCGTTTAAGCTACCTTAAAGGTGCCCCCACTAAACCAAAATCCTGGATCCGCCATTATGTATAAAATACTGTTTATTAATGTATGTTAGTTAAAACTCAAGATTATAAGTATATTGTGTGTAAGTATAACTTATTAAAGCTCCATATCTGAATTTGTGTAACTAAATGTAGATAAATATAATCAAATACAAGATAAACATCTCATTTTAAATATAAAAAATCTAAAATATAATTAGGATAATCATTGTCACGCCCCAGATTTGTTTTTCTTTCTTTCGAGTGCCGTGACGTCATTCTTAATAACTTATGTCTTGAACAAAAATACGAACTTAAAATTTCAAACACACATAATATGTTTAACATAAATCGTTACATAAGTGCAGAAGCGTAAAATACTTTAACGTAATCAATGCTAATTAAATATCTAGTCAAGCATGATTCAAAACATAGTTTCGTCTTTCTTCGTTCATCTCGTCTACTGACAATTGATACTTGAGATATATACATGTATAGTATAAGCTAAAAGCTTAGTGAATACAATATGGTTTCATAATCACATGCACACATAAAACAATGTTTTAGTGTATTTTAATTATTATCTTGCAAGTGAGACCTCGGCTCGTCACTTTTCTTTGCGTATGTGGCGTATTCTATGGACGAGGACTCCAAGACCTCGGAATTGCAAACCCTCCTTTCATGTCCAACCCACCCCGTACGGTGGACGAATCTTGCCGTATCATACTAGTTGCATATCATTTATTTGCAATATTCACTCATTAATGCAAATCTCATCGTGACATGCAACATACATCTCATGCAAGTGACAACATAAATYRCATATGCATCATTATCATTTTTCACATTATACACATACTTGAATATCATATCGATAATATCAAGTCATCATAATCTTTCTCAACAACATCATCTTTCATATCATGCATATACTTAAATATCATGCACATCAATATAATCAAGTTATCATCATATGCATATAAACACATCATGCAAAATATCAACAACATCATCTTTCATATCATGCATATACTTAAATATCATGCACATCAATATAATCAAATTATCATCATATGCATATAAACACATCATGCAAAATATCATGGATAAAATACTTTTGTAATAATCATGTATATATTCCACAAAAATCGCATAATGTACTCACCTTGAATCGTTAACGTTCAATAGGTCGTTCTCTCAAAAAACGGCAACCTACATGATAATTTATATCATTCCTAAGCATCTTAAATAATCGTAATTAAATTGACTACTATTCCTTAACAATCTTAACACGACTTTTCCTTTTATTGATCAACCCCCGATAGCATCATATCTCATGTTTCACTCCAATATTTTCTTGAAATATTATTAATAATGTGACGTCGTTAAATATTAATTGTTGCTCGTTCATTTTATAAAATAAGCAATATATTTCACATTTTATTGAATAATAAATATTCTACCAAAATAACTAAACTAAATAGTCCGCAACGTAAATAATGTTTTGTGGTCAAAACGTCTCGTTTAAGATTTGCAAGTAAATAAAGGTGACAACATGTCACACACATATAAATAATGGTCATCTCATAATTTTAAAGTTCAACATAACTAATACTCGAAATAATGTTTAKAATACCAATTTTCCAAGTCTAGGGGCATTTTGGTAAATCTTAAGAAGCCGAATACCAAAGGTATAGCTTTACCAATTCCCTAATTTAGAACATTCTTGATATATTTCATAAGTCGAATATTAAAACTGTGCTTAAAAGTCCAATCCCAAAGCATAAGGGCATTTTGGTAATTTTATTAAGCAATACTCAAAGTATTGTTAAAATACCGATTCCCTAATTGTGAGGTCATTTTGGTAATTTCATAAGGATAACAATCAAAATAAAGCATAGATCCCAATTCCCAAGACATAGGGTCATTCCGGTAATTTTATAAAGCAAATACGTAAAGTATCGCTAAAATACCGATTTCCACATTGTAGGGTCATTTTGGTAATTTCATAGGGATTAGATTTAAAATAACACTTAGATACCAATTTCCAAGACCTTGGGTCATTTCGGTAATTTTATAAAGCAAATACGTAAAATATTGCTAAAATACCGATTTCCAAATATATGATCGTTTTGGTAATTTTATAAAAATAATAATATAAAAATAAAGTTCATAGACCAATCCCCAAGACATAGGGTCATTTCGGTAATTTACGAAGCAAATACGTAAAGTATTGCTAAAATACCGATTTCCACATTGCAGGGTCATTTTGATAACTAAACGGGATAAATAATCGAAATAGGGTCAAAGTTTGCGTTTTACAAACTCCAAATAAACTTACTGAAAGTCTCATATAGTTATTATGGGAAAAATAACTTTCTGAAACTTCAGGGAGTAAATGCAAATTTCTGAAACTTAAATATTCAGCGCATATTAATAATAAAAGTGCATATCATTAACAAAACTCAGTAATGGCTTACTGGTTAGCGCTCAAAGCTTTAGGGTTGAGGTTGCGGGTTCGAATCCTGTCCTCAACACCCTTGTTCATGTATTTTTAGAAGATGAAAACGGACGCGGCTCTTGGGTCTGGTCGACCCGGTCCGTGACCCAGCCCAAGACAGCAACGAAAACAGCAGGTGGACCCAGTCCGTGACTCAGCCCAAAACATCAACGAAAACAGTAGCCATGGCTGCTCGTTTTCGAGCTTTTCGAGCTTCAAAATTGCTCGTTTTCTTGACCATTTTTCTTCATTCTTTTTGCGCCAAACTCTTGGTAATATTTTTACCAACACTTTGACATAAAGAACACGAATTTTCGTCAAGAAATGAGTCTCATTTACTCATTTAAAGTTTGTTTTTAAAACTAAAATTTAACAACTTAAAAACATAAAAATCGAACAATGAAAACACAAATATAAGACATGAGGCTACTGGGGTTTGATAGAGTACTTAAAAACGAAGTCATAGACATAAAAATCAAAAGATTTGGTTAAGAATCTCACCTAAAATCGGTGAAAAACCGAGAAATTTGATTTCGAAATTCAAACTCAGATTTCTCTCTCAAAACTTAACGACTTTTCGAGCTATTTGAACCAAAACGTTCCTACGCCAGAGCTCTACAATTTATATGCCAAGAGTTTTGGCTTATTAGTTGAAGAAATCGGACAAATCGCGAGTTTTAGGCTGATGGGTCGTTTTCTCAAACAGTTATGTACTTTTGGCAAAACAGGTCCCTCATCTTTGAAAAAGATGACATTTGCTCCCCAAAGCTTTCTGACATTTATCACCAGCCCCCTGATTTCACTATTTTTAATAAGACTTACACTTTTTACCCCTAAATCAACATTTTATTTCGATTTTGGTCATTTTTAAATTTTAAGATTTCGATAATTATTTATTCAACTAACCATATAAATATTTTGACACTTCAAATAAATTTAATAAGTAAAAATTATATATTTAAAGACTCGTACAATATATATATTTTTTATATTTTTAAAATATTGAGTTTTACAATCATTGAGTTCTAACAGAATACTTAATTATTATTTTTATAAAATGTTATATTATTAAACCAAAAATAAATTATTCATTATTAAACTTATATTATATTATAATAAAAAATAAAAACTTTAAATAGTTGATTTGATATTAACATTGATATTTTTTTCCAAATTTTTATGAAATCTTCAAGTTTATATTTTATTCAAAAATAAAATCATTATTGTTTTCTTAAAAACACATAAAAACGTATTATAACATCGACAGAGACAAAAAATAAAATAGAACATTAAAATCGAAATGTATCTTACTGCATTGCGCGAGTATCCTTCTAGTACTTATATTATATAACCCATATTTTTAAGTAATATAATTATTTTACACCATAACAGGCTTGTTTTAATCATGAATTTTATCCATATGATGTCACCATATAATACGGTTGTATCTTCTAAAACAATACGGTTGCATCTTTCACGAACCTTTTTTTTTTTACCTTACAACGAAGAAATTTATTGGTGACATTTGCCACTATAGATCCCTTAACTGGGTCCGTCCCTGATTTCAAGATTATTAGATAAAAAAAATGAAAATATACTAATATTCTACAATCAATATATGTTAGATTATACTCTTTTTATGTATTAAGGCTTGAATTTTTTTAAATCTAAATAATCTATATTGAAAAGTCATTATATTTTAATATAATTTCTATATTCAAACAAACATCTTTTTAAAACTTGTCTAAACAATTTAGTTTTTCAAAATTAAATAAAAAAAACCCAAAAATATTGCCTTATACTTAGAAATTTCTCAAATTAATTTATTATTAAATTTAAATCAAAATATAATAAAAGCTGAATTAAAGAAATTATATAGAAAAAACAAGAACTTTTAAATATTTAATTTAATACTAAAATTGGTATAGTTTTTTCAAAATTTTATGATACCTTCACATTTATATTCCATTTAAGAAATAAAAATATTATCGTTTTTTCAGTATCACATAAAATCGTATTATAATATCGATGGAGACAAAATAAAATGAAACATTAAAATCGAGATGTATTATACTGTATTACGTAAGTACCCTTCCAGTACTGTATAAACTGTTATCTTCTTCTGTCTTAACTTCCTCTTGATTCAACATCATATGACCATTCTAATATTATTACTTAACACTAGTCCACATGAGAATTCTATCCACTCATGATTAAGCTAATCAATACTTTCTTACTTTCATCAAGGTTGAATATCATATGCTTACTTTAGCATCTCATGTTCTATTTATCCTTTACATTGTCCAATCTTTTATCATACTAGGTTGGGTGATCATGTATGGATTGTTTAGGTGTTGAGACGATTTCACTGAGTCATCCAGAAATTAGATTCGACTTAATCTTGGTAAGGGTTCAAGTTGATTTTAAAGGAGTATACATCAAACATATGTATTTTTACATAATTAATTCATGTTGAATTTATGGATTTGACGACTTAGGCTCAGCTGCTTTGCTACAGTTGTATTGGGGTCGCTTCCTGAACAATTGATGGGTTATTCCTATCAGGTGTTGAATTGGAGTATCTAGCATGGATATGTGTCAGTTACTTGACTAATAGGGACAATGTTTGTAGAACACAACATGCACGTAGTTATGCCAAAATTAACCTAACAGATAAGTGCATTGATGTGTAATGCTCTTTCTTTGATTCTTATTTTGTTGTGGATCTCCCCCACGTGCTGTGATGTTTGTTACCTCATTCTGAAACTTATACCCACATCTTTTATTATTTTTGGTGAAATACAATGTGCGAATTTGCATATTCCTAGTACTTACAACCGTGCATTGTTTTTTGAATTATGACTTGGATTAGTTTTGATTGAATGCTTTATAGTCTAAACTCCTGAACTTACCAAGTGACCAGTCGTGAAGTTTTATTTGTATTTGTTTGTCAACGTGTATCTCAGACTCAGGGGGTGCAGGTGGTAAAAGCTAGTACTTAATATCATTGGATGATCCAACATGTAATAGTTCTTTTGGAATTATGCTTTAGTTGTTGATAGTTTTTGGCAAGAATATTATGATTGCATCATCCCTGTAATTAGTAGTATGAATATAAAACAACCCATATGCTTTTGGTATACATAATATTTTGGGAACTTGTTGTATACAAACGCACATAGGTTATAAAAATGGAAAAAGTGGATTTACGAATGTGTCATGTCAAAACTTCGGTAGAAATGTTATCTTGAAAATAAATTGTTATAGCTGGTATCAGAGTATTAGTTTAAGTGAACTAGGTTATTGTTATCCTAAACTAAAACTGATAAAGCAAGATCTATAACTCTTATAGAGGCACGAAGTAAGATTATTCTGTTGTGGTTCGAGCCTTTCCTTATGGAGGTGAGCTGACACAACTATGGCTTGAGTAAATCTTGGCTTGTAAACTTAGTCCTAAACCCAAATCCAAGAAGACTAGTCATGGGATGACATAAAGACCAAGTATAGAAGATAAATTTTTAAGGCAATTGATCATCGTGTATAAATGGAGCAATAGTATATTAATAAGAAAGGAGTTAGCTTGAACTCTAGATGGAAAAAAAACTTATTAACACATAATTTATAACAAGATCAAAGAAATATCATTCAAATATTAAGGTTAGAAGTTCTAAAGATGGTATATCACAAGGCCAGGCTAGGACTAGGCACACTGACTGAAGAGTCGTGCAGTAAGGGACTCAAAATAACAATGATGGAAATGTTTTGCTCGACTATAGAGAAAGGAAGCCCCCCCTATCAAGCAAGAAAGAAGCGGCTTTATTAATAACAACTAGACATGTTGTACAGAAGTCTTGGGATACTATTAATTTATTTCGTTTAGGAAGGATGTGAAAGCAAGCTTCAGAAAAAATGATCAACGCACATAGAATGACAAGAGAAAATGTCGACATGAAGGTTCACAAGAGAAATTAAGAGGTAAATCAGAATTGAGCATTGCATGGATGACACGTTGTCTAAACTCATGTTGTTGGATCATTTTGGCTGACTCTTGAACAAATGAGCCAACCTACTTATTGCAAAGAGGTGAATCTATGTTAAAAACTAATTAGTCAACAATTTCTTTATCTTGATAGTATAAATAAAGTAAGAAATACAACCAATGAAGTGACACCCTAAGAATTGATATTCTTCATTCTTGAATTGTGGTTGAGTTTTGTTTATCACATATTGCTTGAGAGAAGAAATATTGGTGAACATATAAAGGACATTGAGATGCTTTTATGGCAACTCATGGGTTGACACTTTTTGGCCGATCCTCCAAACTCACGTCAAAAGCACATTTTTCCTGATCCTGCGAATTAATGGGTTTGAAAATATATTATATCTATTATATACATATATACATATACATGATACATTTCAAATGCAACCATGTCCATTTGTACAACTATTACAACCAACTTCTGACCAATCACTAAATAGCTTTTTTTTAAATTATTTTTAACTGAAAAAGTTAATATTGTCCTTCTGTAATTTTAGATAATAATTATTATTTTTAATTAAAAATAATTTATTTCCTATTATTGGGTGAATCTGTTATGAAAATTATTACTTTTCTATATATTATACATCATCTTCTTCATCAGTACTAGGCTTAATGAACCTTTTTCTCCTACTATTATATATTCTACGTCCTTCAATGAGACATTCGTTAAAGATCTTTTTGGTGAAATCGGTGTTTTCGATTCCATGAACGGTAACTGTGAAGGTTTTGATCCTTTTGGTGAAAATGCAACTGTAGATCATGATAATACACTACAAGTTCAATGCAATTTTTCAGCAAGGGATGAGGATGGTTGCAGTTGTCTAAATGAAACAATACGTGAGCATAGTGTCTCGATCAATGATGGAGTTTGTGAAGATTTTGATGATGATGATGTTGCATCGTTGAGTAATGATTCTGAAGGTACTATCTTATTTTGTTTTTTTTTTTTTGTAAAAACCTGTATAACCAATGTTTGTATATCTGTGTTGTTTCTTGGTTATGTAACAATACACTAACAGTTATTGTTTATGCATTTTTATGATTAAAAATGATTTGGTTCGTTTGATTTTGTAGATTCTCAATCTCAGGACATGGGGGAAACATCGGATGGGTCGAAATATTGGTTTGCTATTATAGACATAAAATATAATCTGAATGTGGGTGATGTTTTTAAGTTTGTAGAATCAGTTGAGAAAATGTACCGAAAGTATGCTAATGAAGCTGAGTTTGATCTACGTTTATCTAACAAGAAGATAAATAAGCTTGGTCGTTATCACGTACCGATATTATGTGTGTAGTAAGGAAGGGAGGCCACCAAGCAAGTATTTTGATTCCTTAGATGTTTTCCAAATGATCGTGGAATCCAAAATTCAAATATCAAGTGTTCCGATTGTGGAGCATGTTTCAAGATTCATTTTTTTAAAGAACGAAGACGATATGAAGTTTACAAGTTTGTTGAGCAGCACAATCACATGCTTTTTAATAAGGAAGAGATGAGGTTTTCACGTTCTAGAAGGCAACTACATTATGTCGATCATAAACATGTATTTCATGGTTCTAGTTCGAAGGTTGGCGTCACCAAATCTCATAGATTTGGGAAAGCCCTTAAGGCTGGTGTAGATTTCTTGGGTGGCACCATAAGAGATCATCAAAACTTCAAACGCGATATGGTATCTTTTGTTGGCAATAAAGACACGTAAATGTTATTAAACGTGATGGCTAATAGGAGGAAGGTGTGTTTTGAGTTTTTTTTTTCCGAGTATAAGTGTAATGATAAGGAGTTGTTAGCAATTTTTTGGGCTGATGAAACTGCCTAATCGAATTATAGGGAACTTGGGGATGCAATTTCATTTGATGCAACGTTTAGGACGAATAAGTAAGTTATACTTGCTATGCAACTATTGGTTGGTTTTATCTATATTCTATGTTATACCTTATATTATATTTCACTGTTTAATTTTCATAGGCATGCTATGATCTTTATTCCATTCATTGCAATCGATAATCATAAGAAATCCAGTGTTGTTGGAGCTGCTTTGATTCATTATGAACCTGTAGTTGATTTCACTTAGGTATTAAATGCTTTTGTAAAAAGCTCAAGGACGGCAACCAAGTTTTGTTATCACTGACCAATGTGCGTCTATGAAACAAGCAATTCCCATTACATTTCTTGAATCTAAGCATCGATTGTGTATGTGGCATATGACTAAAAAGGTTAAATCTAAGGTAATCATGATGAAATTTGTTTGTTATAATTTTTTTTTTCATTTTCATATTTCTTTAATTGTCTTTTTTATATTGGTTACTTGGCAGATTAGTAATTATCTCCATCATCGTATGTCGTTTGTTAGCGACTTTAATAAGTTGGTGTGGCATGTTCATCTTGGTCCTGCTGAATTTGAGATGCAATGGAACAATATGATGAATTTTTATGGATTATGTGGAGACTCATGGTTTGATGAATTGTATGAGATTAAGGAGTCGTGGATTCTGGCTTATTTTAAGGATTATCAAATGTCCGGCCTAATGAAATCAACACCCAGGTCGGAGAGTATCAATGCGTTTTTTTAACGTTTATGCATAATTTTGGCATGATCTTGTTGTCTTTCTTTGTTCTTTTGATAATATAATTGAAAGTCAACGGGTGACATATGGGTCGCTAGAGGTGACAACAAAGAGCACAGTTCCTTGATTGCATTATCAAATCGAGGAACCGTGCTCTTTGTTGTCACCTCTAGCTATCCATGTGTTGCCCCTTGGATTAAATATTGAAGTTTGTGATGTAACTTATGAACATGTTTGGTGACCTATTGGATTTCAAAAATATCATTCATTTATGAACACATTCACTGTTTCACCTATGAACAAAATTACTGTTTCAATATTTCTTATTTTCATTTATGAGCACATTTACTGTTTCACCTATGAACACATGATTATGTTATTATTCTCCACTTATGAACACATCATTTTTCTTATGAACATATTAGTTTTAGTATGAACACACAACTAAGCTTATGAACATATTAGTTGACAAACTTGAAATAGATGATACAATTTCGGTTATGAAACACCAAGGGAGAAATTATTGGGACTGAACTTTGGATATGATAGATGCTATTTTAATTTTCCAAGAATGCCCTTGTTCACCTAAGTTCACACTAGTCTATAGCGCATGTGTTTCCATTAATTACAAGGATGTTATTGTGTCTTTTCAATGGTAGATCAAAAAAATTGAAGGATATGATAGGTTGACAAAGTTAACATCAATGGCTTGGTTAACAAAAGAACAAGCCCCTATATACGTATACATACACACACAGACACACACACACACATATACATATATATATATATATGGTTGGGTTCACGTGAGACAAAGCTGTTTCGTGAGACACGTGAGAAACAATTTTTACACTTGAGACTTCACAACAAAATGTTGTGAAGATAAAACAACGAATCTTCACAGCAAAAACACTGTGAAGGTTTTTCTTCACAGTGTTTTGCTGTGAAGTTTCAAGTGTAAAAATCATGTCTCATGTGTCTCATGAAAACAACATTGTCTCACATGATCCCATGTCTATACACACACACACACACATATGTACATATATAGGGAGAACGAGGTACCTATTTAAAAGAACACGAAAACAAGTGAATCACATGTGATTTACACTAACATCACATACAAAATCAATTCATGTGATTCAGGCGAGCTTGCCTGACGACCTGAAGATGAAGATGTAGCCACAAGTCGCCCAAATACTTTTTTTGACCATTAATGTAAAACCACAAGTGATTTGCCTGTTTTCGTATTTTTTAAATAGGTATCGTTCTCGTTTGATCCTACCCCCCTCTCTTTCTCTTTCTATATATATATATATATATATATATATATATATATATATATATATAAAGTAAGAACCAAGAATCATTGATGTGGTTGAGTTTTGTCTAAACCAATGAAGAGAAGGAAAATTGAGTCAATTGACAACAAATAGAAAGTATATGGAAAGAGGTTGAGATACCTTGTAGCAACTCATAAGACTGGCTCCTCTTTGTTGATGCTCTAAACTCATATTGTTGACTCATTTTGGTTGACCCTTGAACAAATAAGGAAACTCACTTTTTCAAAGAGGTTCAAAAACTAAATAAATAAATAAAAATATTTATATATTCTTTATTACTGAATTGTAGTTGAGTTTTGTCTGACCCACATTAATGGAGAGATGAAAAATTAACAATAGATGGTGAGCATACAAACGAGGTTGATATATTTTTGTGATAACTCATAAGATTGGTTCCTCTTGATCGATCATTTAAATTCATGTCGTTGGTTCATTTTGGATTGACCCTCGATCAAATGAGCCAACCCACTCTTTTTGTAAAGAGGTTAATCTATGTTAAATAAATAAATCTCTATATTTGTATATATTACTAACAACCGATGACATGAGAATCCAAGAATCGAGTATTTTTCATTCTTGAATTATGGTAGAAGTTTGTTTATCCCACATTGATTGAGAGATGAAAAATTGATGATAGACAACGAATATATGAATATTCTCAAAATTTCTATTGGTATTGAATTTGGTTATCCATATATTGATGAGAAAAATAATAAATTGTAAAGAGTAGGGATAGAATTGGGGCGAGTAATGGATCTCTTGTCCTCGATCCCCGTCTAATCCCCTCGTCCCCGACCCCGCCCTGATTAATCCTTGATGGGTTCGGGGATAAGGAATCTCCGGCAGGTTTGAGGAACTCGTTTGGTACCCGTTTAGTAAAAACGATCTATTTTAAAATATAAATTATAAGGAATCGTTGCTATATTAATTACCAATATCGAAAATCAAAATATATTTGTCATTTAATAATAAATATATAAATATATACAAATATATTTATTTATACACACACTATATACATATATTAAATAAAATAAAAAAATAAATCGGGGTCGTATTAGGGGTGGGAAATGCCATTCACGACATTATTTCGGGTATGAAAATAAATCATCATCCCTGTCCTGCTACCCATCATAACGATGAATCCCTGTCACGTTAGGATTGGGATACCTGTAATCCATCCCAACAGGTAAAATTTCCATCTCTAACAAGGAGACTAATATATGAAATGATGATGATATGTCTTTGTGTGCCAACTCCTTGATTGAATATTTTTTACCCACCTTCTAAACTAACCAAATACATTAATTATTCTGCATTGCATTATATTAGTGGTAAATTGACAAATATATGGCTTTTTTAAGAAACAAAATTTAGTAAATCATTATAACTACAAATCTACGGTAGATATATCGATTAGTTTGATTTGTTCCTGATGGATACTGGATTCTATGACCTAGTCGAGGACAGAGATTCCATCCATATTCTTAGGTCCAGGGACAGGGATATGTCTCTATCCGTCGATGAGGGAACAGTATTCCCCACCTGTGGACCCACCCCAAACCCAATTTGATTTATTATATATGCATACATGGATACATGTATATATATATATATATATATATATATATGCATGCATACATACATATATATACACACACATGTATATACATGCATGAATATATACATACATATATATATGTATATATATATATATATATTGTCTAGTTCAAATAAAAATGCTAAATATTGTGAGATTGTAATAATAGAAAGTTAAGAGAAAGTTTATATGTGATTCATTTTACAAAAATCCAAAAAAGTCTATTTGAAAATGCATATGTAAAATAACGTTCCAGATTATCTATATGAGTTCAACTTATGCATCTTAAAATGATTGATATACGGACCTTCTCTTAGAAATCTTAACTCAATTCTTATTTTCTCATGATATTTAACCTTTTTATTTGAACCTTCAACTATATATAGAGAGAAAAATGATCCTGCGGGAAGTTTCAATATCTTATATGATTACACTCCTTTGAGTGTGTTTAATCATATATGATTAAACTTGTGTATCATGCGTGTAATCATATATGAAATTAAACTTCATGTCTTCTCACAAAATATTTTGCTTATCATTTTGAAAAAAAAAATATATATATATATATATATATATA
>NC_037539.1:38767519-38775301 GCF_001531365.2 Cynara cardunculus var. scolymus
ATATATATATATATATATATATATATATATATATATATATATATATATATATATATATATATATATACACTACTTGATTTAGAGAATATTGTTTTGGAACCCACTCAACTATTTATATATTTAATTTAACATTTACATTTTATGAATTTGAATATCATATAAATAATATCTTATTAATTTATTTGAGTTTCTTCGTACACCGAACTCTGTACGCAACGTGTTTAAATGAAGTATATATAACAGGCGGTGGTTCAAACAAGAATATTCTTGTTTAATAAAAATGCGAGAACATTTTTGGACCTCTAAATTATTTAACTCATAATAAAAATTATAATAAATGAAAATAAATTAATGTTTATCAATAATTTTTTTTATTTTAAATTTGTCTTAATCCCTTAAATGTTGCTGGTATCATATATATGAGACTTGTTTATGTCGATGTCTCCAAATGTGATAATACTTTGGTAAATCGTATACTTCTTATAATGTGATTTTGCTGTGATAATGGTATAGTAATTATGTGATTTTGTTGTGATGACGATATATATGATAACGTTGTGATAATCAAAAACCAATTATATACGTCCACAATCAAAACTCTATCTGCTCATTATATGATTTAATTAATCAACCGTTATCGTGTCAAAGATGTGCTGAAAGCCTGAAACTAAGCCTATGTTCGGAAAGAAAATTTGATTCCCCATCCCCAACGAGACGGTGATGGACAGGTTGGGTGAGTCGGGGATGGAGAAGGGAAAACGAACCCCGCCCCGCCCCCATTCCCGACTCGTTATGAATAATTAAATATTATTTTTCAAAAATCGAGGCCAAAAGTTATTGGAATACGAGAATTAGCATTTATGACCAATTCAGAAAGTAGCTGTCCTTGGAATTTCTATGTATCTTCCTTCCAACAAGAGACTGAGATCGACAGACATGAAGAATTACAAAGCTCTTTCCAAGTAAGTATCAAGACATGGAATATATATTTATATGCCGACAAAGTTTATAATAGTTTCAACTAATTACATGTTTACCAATGATCCAAAATTTGACCCAAATGGATGTTTCGCTATGCGAGTCGACTAATCCCAAAGCAAATACTTGCTTTGCGGGTAGCACAGATTCACCGTATTTGAACCTCTGTGAGCATTAGGGGTGAGCAGCGGAACCGGGTACCCGGCTATAGAACCGGAACCGTCGGTTCCAGAACCCGGAACCGATATGAGTGGTTCCGGTTCCGGTTCCTAAAATACGGAACCGGTTGAGAATGGTTCCGGTTCTCAATTTTTAGGAACCGTTACCCGCCGGGTACACGGTATTTTTCAATAAAAAAATAATAATTATTTTTTAATACCAAATTTATATTAGGTTTACATCTTAAAAGCACGTCGTCATCTTCAATCTTCATCTAAACTCTTCATATAAAATTATTCGTATTTTTTCAAATTGTGTTCACTTGGATTCATAGTATATAATCGTTAAACTTTGAACAATTACCATTATAGTATGTAATCGTTAAACTTTGAACAATTACCATTATAGTATGTAATCGTTAAACTTTGAACATTTTCTATTAGTCTATTATGGTTTGTAATCGTTAATCAATATTTGTAACCATTATTCTGTATATTTTGTATTCTTGCTTATTTATTTAGTGTTTTGGCAATGTTTTATTTTTTTATTTCTAAATAACAAATTTTTAATATTTTAAGAAGCGGGTACCCGGAACCGGAACCGGTTTCTGGCGGTTCCGGTTCCAAAAATTTAAGAACCGCTCTAACCGGTTCCAATATCTCATTGGATTCATAGTATGTAATCGTTAAACTTTGAACATTTTATATTAGTCTATTATGGTTTGTAATCGTTAATCAATATTTGTAACCATTATTCCGTATATTTTGTATTCTTGCTTATTTATTTAGTGTTTTGGCAATGTTTTATTTTTTATTTCTAAATAACAAATTTTTAATATTTTAAGAAACGGGTACCCGGAACTGGAACCGGTTAAAATTTAAGAACCGCCCTAACCGGTTCCAGTTCCGGTTCCAATATCTCAAGAACCGTCGGTTCCGGTTCTGGTTCCTGTCAAAAAGGGCGGGTACCCGCCTATGCTCACCCCTAGTGAGCACAAGGAGATTTTTATTCCTCATTGGATTTGAACCAGACATTTTTAACATTTGGAGCCCAAGCTCAAATCAATGAATCAGTCACCACCCTTGTGGTTTAGATGCTTTTCTATTTGTTACTTAAAATGGTTTACTAGATTTTATTTCGTAGTAAATCTTCAAACAAGCTTTTGAAAGGATCCAAAATGATGAAGAATCAAAAGTTTGAAGAGATTTTTCAAGTCTTTTGAACTTTGAAGTCCTCCAAATAGACCAAAAGTTTCCTTGGCCCCCAAGATTTTGGAACTCATGATTCCAAGTGATGTAATTCAAAGTAGAAAACCCACCCATTTTTTTTTTGTAAGTACATAATTTTTGTTGTTATATTGCAAAAAATATAACACAAACCATTATATTTTAAAATCGACGTCATTATTTTAAATACGTCAACAAATTAAAAACCGAAAAATGTTAAATAAACCCTATACAAAAGTTTGAGAACTTTGATAAAATTTAATTCGGAAAAAAAGGGTTAGGGTGGGAAACCTTTTTTCGGCTCATTGTAGCTTGCACCGATTGAGTGAAATGTAATACATAAACGAAGTTGACGACAAACTTATAAAATAACATTTTTTTTGTTTACTAAAGAAACTTGATTGTTTTTGCAGGACCCAAACATCAGAGTGAATTTTCATACATGGGATAATTAAGACATCTATTAATACTTGGTAAATTTGAAGTATGATTGCTCTTTGCTAGTTCACAAATGTCACTAACAGATTTAAATGTTTTTAAGCTAACTGGATTGTATCAGGGTGTCGGCTATATGTTTACTGATTTGAGAAGTTGTACATGAACTGTTTTATAGCAACTATTGCACCGTCAGATATTTCCTCACTAGACTATATGGTCTAACCTTAATTTTGTTTTAAAAAATATGCGTTTCAAGGCAACAGTTTTTAGAAGGTGAAGGAAAAGTATGAAACGGTTTTATTTGCATTCCATGTTTGAAGCATGTCGTTGAATTATATGAAGTATGATTTTGATCGTTGTATTATAAGGTTATATCTTCTTGGTATGAAGACCGGCTAGCAAAAGTTTGTAGTGGATTTTAGACAGTTGTAGAGTTTTGCAGATGGGACCCAATTTTTGATCTTAATGTGGCGTATTGTGTATATATTTTATGTTATATGTTATGTGAAATTTCAAGGTGTTACATGGATTCCAACGAGAATAATGTGAAAATAGGGATAACAAGAACAACCAAATCACATGTGATTGCAATACGACTTTAACCCCAACCTACATCAACTCGCAGGTCAAGTTCACACACCCTCACATTGATGGTGTTCCGCTAGTCGCATGTGATTTCATGTAAAATCACGTGTGATTTCATAATGAACAACACGTCCATATTCATCATGTATGTGTGATTCATGAGGAATAACATTTTCATATTCATCATTAATATGTTATTGAACATGGACGAAAACCATAATTTCAAAATCACATGTTCAAAAATAGCAATTTTCAACAACCATAAAGACCAAAAAACGTAGTTTACTCTAATAATAATTTTTCTTATTATAGTAATCAAATACATATTATAATTGCTAAATATGTTGTAGTAAACAAATAATGTAGTATTCGCAATTCTTGTAATAATAATTCTAATAAATAATAATAAAAATCAATGAGTATTCATGGAAGATCGATCGATATTTTTTAAGAGGATCTGAAGTCTTATTTCATTTCTGATCAAGGTGACGTTTGTATTTTAAGGGGTGTTGAAGTTTGAAGTCTTATTTCACTTTTGATTGATAAGAAGTAATGCTGAAGTCTGAAATCTAAATCAATAAGACTGTTTATTTTTATAAACTGACAAACGTCTTAAATATGAAATATGAATTAATTAAATCAAGAAGCATATAAGAAGTTGTGCTTCTCAACAGACTCTTTTTAACTTCCGAACAACAACTAGAAGAAACCTAATCAGTAGCAAAAGCAACTTCATTCTAACACCTACACTCCACCACGAAGTTGATCTGATTCTAACACAACTTCATGGTGGTATCCACCACATACGGAGCCGAGCGAAAAAAAAAAGGACTCAGCCGAGCCGTGTTCGGGAAAGATTCACCTCCGTCGTGTTCTCCAACTATAGACACTGCCCTTACCTCTCCGATATCGTCCCATTATAATGATAATACATTATCTTCCCTTTCGTTTTATGAATTGTTTTTTCCTTCACGTTTTGCGACATGTGTATGCCCGTCACAAAAACATTCTGCAGTTGAATCGCGTATTTTCTCTCTCTTCTAATTCCTTTTTTCGTATCTCTGTACTTCTCAAACCCCCATTTCCCACAACAATCATATTAATGAAAACCATCGTTATTACAAAAGAATCCAATAATGATCACAGTCGAGAAAACGTTAAACAAAATAGCCACCAACCGAGGTCGCATTCTCGGGACCTGACCGAAACGATCTTTAACGAACACCACGTGAAGAAATGGTCATAAAGCCAAAAAGCACCATACCAACCAACAGAGTTGTTGGCATATCAATAATGCTAAGATTTTGGAAAGTTAATTATGATCTAAAATTATGCAACTGGGTAATCGAATATTAGATGAAAGATCCATTTGAGTTGTTATAACCTTTAGAAACTGTATCCAAAACAAAAGGAAAAAAAACAAACAGTCAGAATTACCAAATATCTGACCAAATCAGACGTAAATGATAATTAAGAGCTTAAATATTATTGAAACATCATTTCAAAGAACTTATTTAATTTCAAAGGTGATGACAATGAAAACCTTTTTATCAACCATTTCATTTCATTAGCAATTAAATGGGCCGAACATATTCTTTATATTTATAAACGAAACAGCAACTCATGGGCCATTTCTCACACACTCCAGTCCAGGCTCAGGTCCGCTTCTATTTCAAGCCCAATTCAGTAATTGTATTTGTAGGCACTACTAATGGCCAAACTGGTCCGGCCTGGGAGACCAAAATCTGGGACCGGTTATGGATTTGGGATGTTTCGCGGGACCGGGACCGGTTATGGACTGGACTGGCCCGGCCCGATTTTTAAAATATGTAGCTATTTTTTTTTTTTAAAAATGTAGCCCTTTTTTGCCCTTTTTTTGTATTTTTTGCTTTATAAACACTATATATAAGTGTATTGGTTGAGAGATTTACATACCAAGTTTTTGATTCGCAAAAAACACAAAAAAAGTTCACAATTATTAGTTTCTCGCTATATTTTGTAAGATGTAATTTAATTATAATAAAATGCATTTTTAAAATGTATTTGAGTGACTCAATTACAAATTTTATAATGAATTAAAAATATATATCACTAAAAAATAAAAATAAAAAAATTATTTTTTAATGACTGGGACCGGGGCTGGCGGCCCATAACCGGTTACAATAAAGCTTGACCGGGCTCAACTTTTTCGACCGGGACCGGTTTTTGGCCATCACTAGTAGGCACCACAAAACAGGATTTAAATACTAACTCGTATAAACTGTTCGTAACGTATTGAACTACAATGTTTAGAGCTTTTATGGTATGATTTGTAGTTTGTGTAGGTTTAAGAGTGGTTGACCTGGATAAGCATGATTGATGTTGCATATTCGATTATTTCCGTAGTTAAGTTGCGATTTCAACTATATACATATGTGAATTTAATGAATCGGAAAAATTAACTGAATACGATAAACGTTTGGGTTAGTTAAAAAGTTTTGAGCTTAATCGATTAGTTGAGTAGTTAATCTTCGTGACACGTGTCCATTCTGTTAACACAAATGCTTAGTTTGACTATGCCATCACCGAAAAATACGCTACTTACCATCTTTATTGATACACATTAGATTTTAGAAATTCAAACATTATTGTGCATTTAATGACGCATACAACAATGTACGTTATATTAATAAATACATATTTGTTGGTCTCACCTATTGGATTTGGTGATGACAACGATCCTGACTCTTTGATTCGAACACTTGGTATAATATGTTCTTTTGTATCTATTGTTAGTCACTGAACACGTATCTTTCCAATTTGTAATCTATTGTTTAGCGTGCTTCGTGAAAACAATGAAGTATCTATTTTATGAAAGTCAAGGACGAGTAGCTGATAAGGATTCTGTTGTTGTTGTTGCTTTCAGACTCATATACCGAGTTTACCAACAACCTCATTTACGGGCGTGATACCATGTCTCTCTCGAATGTGAAAATGGGTATCTGTAGTGAAAATTTGAAAAAGAAGATGAAGGGAATCGACTTGGACTTCGACTCTCAATAGAGAAATAGTTCTTAAGAATATCACTACAAAACAAATGACATTTATCCATAAAAATCACCTAGAAAAAGTTATGTTGGTAATTACCGACGGATCACCTAGAGAATACTAATAGTTCGGTATAGAATATTCGATGTTTTTTGAGAAAATAACAATCCATCACTCAGAGAATTACTGGGTAATCTGTCACTGATTTGAATTACCCACCAATTTTTGTGATGGTTATGTGATGAATCACCCTTTAGCGACAGATTTTCAAGAGAAAAGTCGAAAAAATCTTTCATTTAGTAGGGTATATATCAGTGGAAAGTTGTAGGTCTACCGAGACCATTGGGGGCATTCCGCTTCGTGGAGGCCTAATTCAAGGGACAAGTTAAAAGTTAAAGGTGTTTGCAGTTACTGCTTAAATCCCGATCATTGGGTTAGAGAGTGTTCGGAAATCGGAGGAGAAGAAGCATCAGAGAAAAAATACTTCACCATATGGCGAAGATAATAAGGCCATACATTGGGTCGCTTCCTCAATGGTTCTTTTTTATAGTCGAGCAAATGACATTGTTGGGGGTTTTGTTTCGTGTGAACCTTTTGCGTGTAGGTTTGTTTTTCGGTCTAAACAGTTGGCATGGAGTTTTATTTTTATGTTTTTGTGTTATTTGGAGAGAGAGTATGAAAGTACTATAAAATAAAGGGATTTTATTGACGGATTTTTTCGTCGAATTTTTTTCTTGGAAGTTCGTGGAGGATCATTGATTACCAAGTGGATACGGTGATGGTTCATCTGCCTGTGATGTTTTCTTCGACCGTGACATTTGATGGTGATGGCTTTTTTCCGTGTCTTTTAATTTTAGATTTTATGGTTTTGTACGTATGTGATAATCACTTATAAACTTAAATCTTTAAACATTTATAGTAAATAGTATTAATATTGAAAGCTACAATATATACATGAATATTCATAATAATTTTTTTTATCAGTTTTTGATATACGGGTATAAAAACAAATCAATTAGAATATATATATATATATAGAGAGAGAGAGAGAGAGAGAGAGAGAGAGAGAGAGAGATGAGTGATCAAATGAAAACCACCATCATTTGTACAAACCGTGAAAACCACCCTCATACGTCGATTTTGTTGTTTAATCTTATGAATTTTTTTTCATGAAATAGTTTAATCTTGTGAAATTGTTTCATATAATACTTTTTTTTGATGAATTTGTTTCGTATATGGTTATGAAATTGTTTCATATAATATTTAATGAAATTTTAATGAAACTGTTTCATGTATTTCTCTAAAATTAAAATAATGAAAATGATAATATCCATGATTAACACCCTCCACAATAAAAATGGTTAATCAA
>NC_037539.1:38776522-38792068 GCF_001531365.2 Cynara cardunculus var. scolymus
ATAGGGTTGGATTTACGTGAGACCAAGAGTTTTTCGTGAGACCCGTAAAACCAATGTATGTTCGTTGATCAACTTTATAAGCTAATGATCTAATGGTCTAAAGTTGCACGTTGGTAATTTTGTGATTATTGAGAAGTCTCGTAACAATTTTGTGATTATGAATGTTCAGATTGTAGATCTAATCCAAGGGTTGAGAATTGGTCTTATGGGTCTCACGAAAAACTCTTGGTCTCATATGATCCCAAATATATATATATATATATATATATATACACACACACACACACACATAGGGGTAACTTCTTTTGTTAACCCAATAATTCGTGTTAACTTTGTGAACCAATCTTGACCCTTGATTTTTAAAATCTATGGATGAGATCAATTGTGGCATATTTTTGTAATTAATTAAAAATGAAGGATATTAAAATACAGGTGAACATGTACTTCTGGGAGAGATGTCCAAATCGGTTACAAATCGATAATTAATTAATTATATCGGTTACAAATTGGTAATTGCTCATTCATTGCATAGTTCGAAGAATCATGCGTGTTGCATTATGAATACTTATCAATACATATGAACATATATGTAACTTATTAACTAATCTTAAGTTCATGGCTTTCACATATGAACATATGGAAACACTTACCTGCACCTATTAAAACTTATGAACACTAAATAATTGACTTTCACATGTAAACACAATAATATATGATCAAAGTGTTTCATTTGTGAATACATATTGACCAAATGTAGATACTGTTTTATGAACACATTGGAACATATATGAACAATATATACACCATATGAACATCGGTGACTACATATATGTTGAAAAAGAATATCCAAGTTTCTTATCATATTAAAATAATAAGTCATCTATAATTTGGAAAAAAATTAACATATTATTTTAGCTATAATTTGTAAATTTTCAGCAATGAGATGCACTCATTGTAAAAAAACCATAACAAGGGTAAATTAATAAATTATACCACAAGCCCGTTAGGAAAATGAACTTTCTTAATTAATTAACTTCACTAATAATAGCAGATTCAACAATATACAAATGTCCATCTATGTTAAAAGTAGCATATTCATCGACCAACGGTTTGACAGAACAATTGCATAATTTACTTATAAACATTTAGAAAGAGCAAAAGAGTTATGAAATCAAAACACAACCAATAAATTTGATTGGCTAATATGAATTTGCATAGTTAACAAAATTTAAGTGGTTAATATATGATTGGGGCTCTACATGTATAAATACACACACACATACTTGAAAGCGTACCAAAATGAATGCAGTGTGATACATCTCGATTATGATGTCGAGAACTCGAGCCTTCAATCTTGATTCATGTTTCCTTCTATTATTTGTCCCTTGGATTTTATTTTATGGTTTTCTTTGGTTTTGAAAGAGCGAAAGAGTATTCGGTTGGCTATCAGTGTTATGTGTACTTTGTCGTAGTATTAGGGTCTCAATGCTCATATTTGTGTTTAGACTTGTTCGTTCATTGATTATCAATTGCTTATATGAAATTCAAACAGTGAGCTTAAAAAAATTGTACATGACAATAACAAGCGGTAAAATCGAATTTTAAGAGATTTAAAGTATACACCATCTATATTTTATAATATACGATATATTTACATATGAATATATATGTGATGGAAATCTTGAAAACATGATTAATAAAATTTAAAAAAATATGTATCGATATTGGTATCAAATTAAAAAAAATATTCATTTTTATATAATCTATTTATTTAAAATATTATTTATATTTAAGGTACTTTAGATTTTAAAAAAAATAGCAAATCTATTTGGAGTTTATTGGTTAGTTTTATAGAGTTTTTTTTCTAAAAAAAGGTTTCAATAGCTTGTAACTTTGAATTATAAAATATTTGCTGAAATAAACAATACAGATATTTAATAAAACATCTTCAATAAATTCTTCAAAATTTCTTCGAAATGGAGAATTAAAATTCAAAATCTCAAATAAATATATTTAACTCGAACAACTTTTCCAATCTGTCAATTAAAAAATAAAAAAATATTAATTTTTATACTTTGATATATATATATATAGAGAGAGAGAGAGAGAGAGAGAGAGAGAGATTTAGGAGAAAATAATATCTAGCAATCAAGATTAATTGATTCAATGGATATTATTAAATAGATATTTACAACAATATTTTTTAAAATAAAAAAACCTCATCCCTCATCTATTTTTTATTCGAGAAAAGACAAAATATAAACAAAAATCAAGTAAAATACAAATTACACCAAAAAAATAATCATATTTTTCTCACTAAATTGACATCGATGTTGATATATTTTTTCAACCATTTTTTTCGTGGTTTTCCGGCTTTTCGTTTATTTTGCGTTGAGAGATAAGGAGTTGAGTTCGGAGGAAAACACTAAATAAATGAAAAACCGGAAAATTATGAAAAAACGAATGAAAAAAATATATATCAATGTGGTGTACTTTATTTCGCTCGATTTTTGTTTATATTTATGAGAAGACGAGAAATAATATAGACCACATAATCCATCATTCAAAAAAATAAAAATAATTTTAGAAATTTAAATAATTACCATTTGAATTTGATAATTAAATCTTTAAACATCTCATTATATCTTGTAAATTAATATAATTTTTAAATTTAATCAATTCATGATATTTTTTATCAAGTTTTATATAAATACACTTTTGCTAAAAAAAATCAAAATTTTCGTCAAATATTACATGTGATATCCACAATAAATTCATACGTGATAATTATAGATATTTTTGTTAATCATATGTGATTATGTATATTTATAGATCTTTTTGTGATGTAAATATATCACATGTGATAATATGTCACTTGCATTCAGATGCATATTATCATATGTGATGTTTAAAAAATTATATAATGGATCATATGTTAAATGAAGCTAATTACATATGATTCAAAATCGTGGATCTAAAAATAGAGAAAAAATGGTATAAAAAAAGATAATGAATTTATTGTGGATATCATATGTGATATTTGATGAAAATTATATTTTTTTTTATCAAAAATGTTTCCGTAAATTTTTTATATAAAACTTGATAAATAAATTACGAATTAATTATAATAAAAAAAATAAATCTAAAAAATACAATGAGATATTTAATGATTTATCCAATTCAACATGATAATTATCTTAAAATCTTATTTTTCATTTTTTATTTATGGTATTTTTTAATTAATGAATTATGTGATCCATATTCCTTCTCGCCTTCTCGCATGATCCTCCGCTCTCTTTCTATATATGTGTGCATGTTTGTGTATACGTACATAATATATATTTTTTTGAAAGAAAATATATTTATATATTAAAATTAAACTTAAAGTATAACAATTAATTAATTTAATAAACTCAAAGTATACAATATATATATATATATATTAATTTTTTAGACTTAATTATGGATTTGGTCCATATGATCTATGTGATCATGAAATTGGTCCCCCGAGTAAAGACAAAAGAAAGAAAAAGACGAAAATCCCCTCAAGATCAACAAAGGAACTAGATGGTTGTTAGAGAAATAGACCAACTCGTTACAAAAATTTTAAGCAATATATATGCATCAACAAATAGTACTCAATAAATAAATAAAAAACAGTTGTTATCAAATACTTTATAACATAGCATACATAAAATCATATAGATCTTAAACAGATCTACATCCTAGATCCATTTACCAATCCAAAGATTTTGTTCATTGCATTTATTTGGATAGTTACAATTTCATGAAGAGAATATGGACATGTAGTCTTGAAAATTCAAATATATATATATATATATATATATATATATATATATTTGGATATTATCACAAATATATCCATTGGCATAATTTCATATATTTAGATATGAAAGATGTATGTGGTGGGCACTTAATCCTCCAAAAGTGCCTTAGCCTCCTCCACAAAATCAACAACTTTTATGATGCAAAGGAAGATCAATTAAAACCCATGCCTAACCAATCTTCTACATTTCAACCACTTATCGTATCACTAAAAGTAGCCTTTTTCCTTGCTTCACATAAAACCAATTGCTTATAAGCAATTTGTATGCATAGCATACATGCAAGAAAACGACAACGTCATAAATTTTGTGTTGATTAATCATGGTCGAGTTTACTTTTGTTTGTGTTGTTTCATTCTGTAAAGGTCGTGATGGTGAGTTTGAGCCTCTTACAGCTCCTAACACTGACCACACACGAGGGTTTTACTTGATTTGGTATGTGTAGTATGTACCGGATCAATGGCCCTTCACGTTTGACCCTTTTATCCGTTGCAGATACATGCGTACTTCAAAAAGATACCATGGATTTAAGGGGTTGTTTGTTTACCTCTTAATAGTTTCATTAAGAGACAACATCTGAATCATTAAGAGGTGAATCTTGTTTGACCAAAAAAAGAAGTTTGCTTCTTAATGGTTTTAAAACCATCTGAATGATTTTGTATCATAAGCCTCTCTTAACCATTAAGCGCACTGATTTCATTGTAAACAATTACCAAACAATTGTATTTCATTTTGCACTATATCATGAAAGCCTCTTAATCATTCTGCACCAAACCATTCAGCAATTGCCAAACAACCCCTAAGTGGGATAGTTGAATCTATGACATCCAATCTCACAACTGAACAAGAGCGGACCTATGAAGGTCCCAGCGGCATCCGGTGCAGCTACTCAACTGATTTTCGCAAGTAGAAATTCTTTTATATGCTAAAGTTTGAGGGGCGCTCCAGGACTTTAAAAAATACAAAAGATATCTATCGAGATGATGGAATTTGGCTAGAAGACATCGGACAACTTTGCAGGCCTTTGATTCACCTTAAATGTGCAATGGCTCGACAAAAACCATGGCTAGATCCGCCGATGACAAAAATCGTAATTGTGAAGCCTTATAAGCATTTGACAGTATGCCACTGATTAATAAGTTGATATGATGATTTTAGTTATGTTGTATATTTTACGTATAAGACGAAATTCTTGTAGTCAAATTTAAATGAGATATTCATATTTGCCAAACTCTTCCTTAACTAATCACATGAAGTTGCTAGCAAACATTCTGAACATGAAATAAAGCTACACTCAACTACAACCCCCTTTACACTATAAATATGAGCCATTCTCATGGTCACATTTCCATCGCTACATCGACGTTAGCATGTTCATAATCCACAACCGAAAACACTTTGTGATTGAACGTTTTCATTCAATCAGCCCTACAGATTAAATACGAATCGAGACTACTTCAAAGTTATACTTAGAGTTCATCATGCTGACGCCTAAAAAGCTCGTGAGAATGGCAAGAAAATGGCGTAGAGAGGCAGCCAAGGGTGGTCCAACGGTGGCTAATAAGGGCCACTTTGTGGTTTACACAGCGGATCACAATCGTTTCGTGATTCCATTACATTATCTTAACAACAATATATTCCGTGAGCTGTTGAAGATGTCCGAGGATGAATTTGGCTTGCCAACCAATGGGCCTATCACTTTGCCTTGTGACTCGAGCCTCATGAACTACTTGGTGTACGTCTTTGAACGATCCCTAACCAATGAATTGGAGGCTTTACTTGTTTCGATTGCTACAAATCGATGTTATTCGTTAGATCAAGGAGGAGAAAATGGTACCCATGTGTTGGTTTATGGTTTCTAATGGAGCCCATTTGGTGCTAACTAGATCGTACCGATACCATGTTTGGTACACAGGGTCGATGATCTTTTGTACGTTTTGATTAACAATAGAACGATGTGCTTTGTACTTATTCTATGATGGTCCATAAAGGACAAATCAACATCAATATCATTCGTTCTTGAATCCTACGGATCTATTTTATGACGTAGTTTTTAGAGAAAATGTTCAAAATCCAACGGCTCGTATTAAAACAAATTTTGTTTATGACGTTGCCCAAATTTTGGATGTTTTCTTTGGTTAGCTATTCGGTTTATTGTTTTAGTTCGAACTGATACTTCAAATTTCTAACCGTTCAACTCTTTTTAGCCAAGAACATACAAAAATTGGATTATGGTTCATGTGAAACTCATCTCAATCGAACTATTTGAAAATGACATTACACCACCTCGTGAAGATACCGTTCGTACGTAGGTAGATTTTGGTAGACAGTATTTTCCATTAACGATAAATAACTTGACAACATGGGTAAAAACGTAATTTCGATGATATATTCTTTTATAAAAATGACTAAAAATCATCTGTTTTTTTTTCTTATCTTCCAATCAAAATACGACACATCATTAAAAATGATTAATTAGAAAAAGAAATATGATTATAATTGATTAAAAAGTTGGTGTGGAAGTGAAATGTGATGGCCACAAATCATGCTTCATAATTTATTTGGTTTCCAAAATTGTTGACACGTCATACTTCAATTGGAAGCACAGCTATGTGTTGGATGTAGTTATTAGGTGGTAATGGTATTATAGATTTTCAGGATATCAAAAACAAAAGCCTTCACAATTGAAATGTATCATTTTAATATAATTATTTTAATATTTATTAAATTTGTATATGACGTTTCAAATGCAACTCATTATATTTGTAGAACCAATGCAACCCAATTGAGATATTTATGAAAATAATGAAAGTTTATTTATTATGATTTGAATATTTATGGAAATGATGATTTTTCATGTATTATGATTTGAATATTTATGAAAGATGACTAGGGTTCATTAATTATGATCAATACTTTATATTAGAATACAATTAAAACTTCTATGAAATCACATGTTCATCAAATTAAATGAACGGTTGGGATTGATTTATATTAGTTGCACAAATATAAATGATTGCATAATAGCTCACCCATCTCTTTTTATATATAGAGAGAGAGATATATATATTAGTGGATGAAAAGTTTAATCAAGTTTATAAAAAATAAAATTACGAATTATATATGATATTATGAAAACCTTTTGATTTAGTTTATTTTGGTTTTTGATGCAATAATATTTCTTATAAAAGATTTGGAAATGAAAAAAAATAATAAAATGTTATGATAATATACATGCTAAATAAACTCAAGTACTCTAATAACATCAGATTTATAGAACGTCAAAATAAATTTAAACGTCCTAATAAACATCTTTATAGGACTAAATTTATATGATTAAAAAATAAAGCTTCTTATCTAAAGGCATGTAATAAGTTTATAAGACGTTTTTTGTTGTCTTAATGAGTTTTTAGTCCATTTTTAATACAAAGTGTCTTATTATGTGATAACCGGTTTGTTTGATTAGAAATTTGGGGGTTATTTCTGAAAAATGGAGAAAAGTTGAAGGGTGAGATCTGAAAATTAGTTTAAATATCCTATGGTTTCCACCACCTCTTATTTAAAAGTATATATGTGTTTTCTTTTATTTCTTTTAAATTATGAAGAAGTGATAAGAATAGAAAGAAGAAAGTTGGTAGATTGTTTTGGTCTCAGGTTTGAATAAGTAGAAGAGAGAAAGAAGAAACTGATTTCATGTTCTCATCTGTTTTTGCTGCTGAATTTAAAGTCTTCATCTTTTTGTGAATTCAAGGTGAGTTTTTACTTTAAAAACATCATTTGATTAGCTGTTAATAAGGAACCGTATGGTTTCGTATTTGAGATGTTTTCGAAACTGTTATGTGCTAGGTGTTAGCATCAATTTGGGTTCTAATATGTAATTATCAATTGATTGTAATAAGGGTGACATAATCAAGATCTGAGTATATATTTTGTAATAAGAGTGACATAATCAGGAGCTGGGTATATTTTGTAATAAGGATGACATAATCAGGAGCTGAGTATATTGGGATAAAGGGTCGCATAATCAATTTTCTGTGAATGATGATCTTTTGCTCATGAGTTATTGTTATGCATCTTTATGATGCAATGGGATTGATTTTTATTGCATGTGTTTGATGCAATGATTTTAGGATGAATTCAAAGTGTTACTTTTATCGTATCCTTGTGGTGTGATGAAGAAGGGTTATTGCATCTGAGTGGTGCGAGGAGTTGTCGTTATCGCATCAATGGAATGCGACAAGTCAAGGATGCGACAAGTTGTGGTGTTGGTCTCAGCTAGATCTACAAGAGTTTAAAGGTAACAGTTTGTAGAAGATGGCGATGAACACAAACACATCAATTTTCACTTTTTAAAATCCTTTATGTATAAAGAAGATCAATATAGAATTTTATAGATCGTTTGAAGAAAAGATAAGATAAAGAACTTATCGAAACAATCAAAGAAACACACAAGATATAGAAAGCAAGAAAGAAAATACTTGCCAAAAGAAAAGGTTAAGAAGTCTTGTGCTTGAGAAGAAACCATTATCTTAGGTAGAGATTTGATCTTCAAGAAGTAAGAATTATTGGCATCAGTTTGCTTCTTCTAGTTTTGTTACTGAAAATGAAGAACTTCTTAACTATTTATACATGTTGCATTAAATGCAACTCAGACGATATAAAGCACGTGACAAGCTTCTAAAGGTGATTTTGTCATTTGTTTCAGATATACAGGCTTTTGCCGTATATGAACAGTAGTCTTTCACAAAGTTGGTATGCACACTTGAAGACAATAGAGTGACTACGTACATGTACTATACTTTGAGAGGTACGAGTTTGTCCTTTACGAGTAGAAGGACAAGACAAAAACTAATTTTGTTCAACAAGATTCATCTGATCGCTGATACTGGAATAATGCTAAGGTGTCTTCAGTGTTCGTTGAATTTTGAGTAGATTTCACACTTTTGTAGACAAGCTTGTTATCATTGAAAACCGCATCAAATCACGAACTTGCTTGTCTCTATCTTCAGCTTCATCTTCGATACCACTGAAGGTTCTGTGGTGTGAGTTGTCTTTCTGAAAAATAATTGTCTCTTTGAGAATTACAATACTTGTTCAGCGATCACTGAACAGACTTAATGATGATCGCCAAAGCTGAATAAAAAGATAGTACACTTTGTAAGATAAAAAGGATCATTATCAATGTTGAGTCTAAAAATGTTGTATTCAAGTCCTTGTACTTATTGTGTTTTAATATACTTTGTAGTATAGTCTTTAAGCTTTGTAGTTTAGTTTTTCCTTGTAAATTGTTGGTATAAATAGGTTGTTAGTTAATTTTAGTTAATGAGTGAATCATTCCCAACATCTTTGAGAGAATCTTGTATATGTGAGATCATTGAGAAAGAGCTCAAGAATACTGCACTTTGACTTCATATCAATAGACATGCTGACATAATCATTTCTGTAAATTTTTGTTCTTGATCTTAATCTAATCTTGTTATAGACTTGAATTTGGGATCTACAATTGGTATCAGATTAGAAAGATTGAATCTGGATTGATTTTGGATCTAATTTGAAGTTGAATTCTTGAAAATTATGTTTGAACTTTCTATTTTGAGTTCATAATCTGTTTTTGATTATTTTGATCAAATTGGTCGATTTTGATTTGTTTTTGATATAATTGATTGCGTCAAAACTGTTTCTTTGTGATTTTTAATCAAATTTGTGCAAGTTATTTCATGAAATTGTGGATTTTTAATCGATCTTGATGAATTTTTGAAGTTTCTGTTCAGAGTGATTCCTTATCGCCCATTGAAGATTTATCAAACGATGATCTTGAGCCTTATCGCCCATTGAAGTTTCTCTTTGAAGTGCTTATTGCTCAAGTATTGCACGGATTCTAATTTTCATCGTCTAAGTGATCTTATCGCCCAAGTAACAAATTTCATCACTCAAATGTTCAAGTGCTTTAACCGCTTAAGTGTTTTCATTGCCCATATAACAGTTTTCATCGCTCAAATATTTCTCATCGCTCATTTGAGTAAATTTTGTTTAAGTGGTTGGTCTTCATCACCCAAAACATAGGCGATAATAGACTTCATCGCCCAAGGCATAAGCCTCATCGCCTAAGTCTTGCATTTGTTTTACCTCTTCGCCTACCTAGTTGGCCGATAACATTGCTTCATCACCCATCTTGTTGAGCGATAACCATCCTCATCGCCTAAGTCTTGGCCGATAACCACTCTCATCGTCGGAAGCTGAGCGATAACCTTTTGTGTCTGATAACTCTTTGTGAACGATAACCAAGTTGAGCGGATTGAGTGTGAGCGATAACTGTTGGGTTCAAGTTAGTGCTTTAATGTTGTATTCAAGTTTCTCCTTAGTATAGTTGTTTTGTAATAGTTTAGCCTTTACAATTTCCTAGTATAAATAGTGATTTCCTTGTAATTGTAATTAACAATTGTCATTAATCTGAATATCAAGATTTGCTGATGTAATATTCTCTCTCTCAATCTAATCATCTTCTTGACAATCTTCTTTCTACCTTTATGTTCATCATGATCTATGAAGATTATATCATGTTTGTATGAAATTTGGACTCATCAATAACTAATCTGAGCGATAACCTTTGGTGACTTGTTGAGCGATAAACAAGCTTTTTGAGGAATTTGTTCAATTTTCAAGAGTTTTATCTGTTTTCCAAAATCAATTCAAGATCATTTTATGAACGATCAGTTCAAGTCTATCTTTGAAAATGTTTAAAGATATGTTGACCATTGGATCTGATTCCAAGCCCCCAGTTCTGGCAGTTGGGGGAATATCAACAATGGAAAGTTCATATGGTACATTTCTTGGATAACAAAGATGAAAAATTAATGCAATCAATAAGAAATTGATCCTATATCTGTTATGTGCATATTGCAAAATATACCACTACTGAGGGTTATATTGTGGCTACAATAAAAGAGGTTAAAAAAGTTGACTGTTACACTGATGAAGAGAAAGAAAGGGTTCTGGTTGATAAGAAGACATAACATACATGATGATGGCCATTCCAAATGAGCTATTCAATATAGTTGATAGTCGTGGATCTGCTAAAGATTTGAGGGATGAGCTAGATATTCGTGAAAAACCAATTCAGACCAGACTAAATCAGAGTATAAGTGCTTATGAAGGGTTCAGGGCCAGAGAGAATGAATCTATACCTGAATCCTACAACCGTCTCAACATTATTTTGAATGATTTGAGGAGAAATGGTTTATAGAAGTCTGGATCTGAAATTAATTATAAGTTTTTGAATAATCTAAGGCCTGAATGAAATACTCTTGTTGCCAACCTTCAGATGAATAAGAATACGGCTGAAGAAGATATTCATGATCTGTATTGTATATTGGTTGAATAAGAAGAGACTGTAAGAGAAGTAGTTAATTAGAAGAAGAAAGTTGCTGATTCCTTAGCTCTTCTTTCTGGGAAGCAGAGTAGGATCAAACAAGAGCCAAAGATTTCCAAGTCTATAAAGTCTGAATTGTCAGAAACCTTTGAAAGTGAGTCTACTGAAGATTCATTTGCTGATATTGATGATGATATCAAGGAATTCTCCAAGAAGCTAGTTCTGTTAACAAAAAAATTCCAGAAAAGGTTTGGAAAGAAGAAGTTTGTTAAGTATGACAAGAGCAATGGTAAGGAAATAAAGTATGAAAAGCATGTCAAAGCCAGAGATCCGAAAGAGATTAAGTTTGAAGATAACAGATGTTTCAACTGTGGCAAACCGGGTCATTTTCATCAAGGATTATCGATTGAAGAAATTTAAGGATTCAAATTACTATTTCAAAAAGCTCATCTTGCTAAAACTCTTGAGGACGACAAAGCCTTGGTTGCTGATGAGGAAAGCTGGTTGATTGACTCATCAGATGATGAAGCTACACATTTCACTCAGGTAAATATGTGCTTGATGTCTAAAACCGAAGATGGAGACTCTTCATCTGATAACGAATGTGAGGTACAAAATTCTTTTAATGTTGAATTAATCAAAGAAATTGAGAGCATGAACATCGAATTTAAAGCTTTGAAAGAAAAAGTAAAAAGTGGGAGGAATTCAATGCTACATTTTCATACCGAGAGTGCATGATATGAAGTCTTTTGCAAGGATCTGAAAAAAGAGAAAAAAGTCCTAAAAGCTCAAAAAGCTAATCTTGAAAAGAATATACTTTCACTTGAAAAGAAATTGAAGACAATAGAAAGTGAGAAAATGAATGTTCAATTAAAGTTTGATTTGATGTATAATGAAAGAGATGATTTATAAATAAATATCAATCAGTTGGAGGATATCATTTATAAAAGAGGGCAATCTGAAGAAGCTCTGAAAACTTTAACTTACATACCCAACGATACAAGATTTTACAATCCTCAAATAAGTTTGGGTTCTAATGAAACTGAAATTTTAAAAAAGACCTCAAAATCTCTTTATGACTTTAATGAAATGGGGTCTTCAAAATTTACTATTCCATCTGTTCGTGAAATTTTTGTCAAAGCAAAATCAAAATCTCCGATTATTTAAAAAAGTGATGATAAATCAGCTGAAAATATTTCTGAAAAACCAAATTTCAAATCAGTGGGGTTAAAGTATGACGAACTAAATTCAAGCTATAAAACTAGAGAAATTCAATTTCACATACCAAGCTTGAATCAATATATCCCACTGAAGTTTTTAAAACCGAAACTTCATCTGTTTTTTAATCACAAAAAGTGGAAACCAAAACATCTAATGATCTTTCTGATTTTATTGAAAAAAATGTCTCTGGACGTAAAATGAAAAATTGAAAAGAAAGGAAGTAAATTAAAGCAACTAAAGTCTTTGAAAGATTAAAAAACGTAACTGATTTCCAATCATCATGCTCAAGTTTGTCATCGCAGACAGTAAATGTTTTAATGTTTATGGTTTCACCCTCAAAAAATCTTATGATTGTACCCTGAAAAACTTAATTTCATGCTTATATACCTCAAATGTTTTACATTTAAACCCTATATTTTTATAGTTGCATGGGCAACCATACCCCATATGGTAGGTCCGCCCATGTGTTAAGTACGTATAAATTTAACATTTTTTCCATAATGTCTGTGCAGGTTCAATATTTTTCATGTTAAAGTTTGTGAGGTATGTTAAGATTTTCATGTTAATATATACTAAGATTTTAATATTAAGATATGTACAAGTCTGTCTTCCTTACAACCATATCACTAAAGTTCCACTAAATTACGAAATTGTCACTGTATTTTGTACAACTTTTTGTTGCATTAAAAAAAATCTTGGACTCGTTTGTTTTGATTTGGTTTGATTAGTATTTCGAGTAACTAATTAACTTCAATGACTTGTTTTTTCACTAGAGTTTATATCCTCTCAACGTTTTTCTTCTTCGTTAAACAATTATGTATTTGTGGAAAAACGTTTGTAACCGGCAACCCTCGAGTCGGTCTATACCGCCCTGTGACAAGACTATCATGTGAGAGAAAAAATTAGGTATACATCAACCGACTAGGAGACTGGTTTTAAAGCCGAATATCTATAATGTGTTGTTTATGTTAAAATAAAACTGAAGAATAAAATTCAAAATCTAACACAACCAACTAATTAAACCGGTTGAAGCAAATAGGTTTGGCTGATATATTATGGCATAAACCGGGCAAACTGAATTGTGCACATAAATTTTTTTTGATTAACCTGGATATCTAATCCGCTATGCGAGCCGATTAATCTCGGTGCGACCACCTGCTTTGCAGATAGCCCGGAGTCACCGCATTTGAACCTCCATGGCCACAAGGAGATTTTTATTTCTCCTTGGATTTGAACCTGGAACCTCCAGGTACGTTTGACCTTTGGAGCCAAGTTTAAACCAATCAGGCACCACCCTTGTGGTTAATTGTGCACATAATTATTATTAGTGTCTGATCAACAAATTACTCTATTTGTTGTAATTATTAAGAGATATAAGACCAACTTATTTAAGAACCTTAAATGTTTTAAGAATAGATAAACAAAAGAGAAGGTAGTAGCTCGTCGTTAATTAGTACCTTGATCGTATTTATTTTAATAAGGTTGGTGAATTAGGAAGCCTTTCGATTGAGTTATAAGCAAGATCTACACCACACGAATATCGATACGGTTTCTTGTAACGAACTGCACTCTTGTTTCTCTACAATCACGTACATTGTGTAATCACATGCTCTTGCCTCATGTCGTCATTGACCTTTACTTTCCAGACATTCTAAAGTTTTTGACAGAACGTGTTCATCTATGAGGCTGACCCGATGATGCAAAACCATGATTAATTCACATAGACCTGAAATGTGTATGGAAAGTTTACTACGAAGAAGGCAATATGCCTTGAAACAGTATAAAATTACAGAACGAACGGGATGAAAATGTATTTTTAAGTTTTTAGCTTTATCTGCAAACTGGAAAATGAGTAGATTGTCTGTATAATTTTGCTAGATTTATGAAGTTGTCCCATCATTTGTGAACATTGTTTTGATTGATAGATAGGTGGTCTCACCCCGAGTGGAAACCGAACAGGTTTATTGTGGACCATGAATCTTGTGGCTTGAGCTCGTAGGAGCCAGTTGGTGTTGGGTCCATACACCACCCATGCGACAGATATGAAGTTGTTGATTCTAAACCAAAACCTGAAAACACACCCACCATCACATGCTCTTGCCTCACTTCTCTCATTGCACCACAGAAACAACAATTTTATATATAACATCGAGAGATAGACTTGGGATTATACGAGATTAGATTGTTTTTTTTTATATTGGTGAGATAATGTAAATAACGTTAAATATTCATAATAAAAAACTGTGAACGTAAACCTTTACAGTGTTTGTTGTATCAATGTTTGGTGTTTTTTTATACATTCGTAATGCTTTACTGTGAAGTTTGAGTGTTATTTTGTGATCTTACTGGTCTCACGAAATCATACTGGTCTCACGTGAACCCTACTTTATATATATTGAGGCTTAATCATATGAGATCTCTACGGCGAGGATCCCTCGGTCTATCCCCTAGTTGATACCAATTTGTGGAATGAGGCGGTTGGTGGACCCAAAAAAACCGTCTATTTAGTTTTTGATTTTTCCGACGGAATTTTATTTCTATTTTTATAAAATAAAAAACAATTCGTATTTTAAATAAGAAAATATATATTTTTAAATAAAATTACTAACGGAATTTTCACCAGAAATCTGTCGGTAATTTATATCTTTAAAATATAAAAAACAATTTGTATTTTAAATAAGGAAAAATATTTTTTTAATAAAATTAACTGCAGAAATTCCGTCAGAAATCTGTCTGTAAATTAATCAAAATACTTAATCCGGCTACTTATCTCGAAAAAAACCAAAAATGTCAAAAAAATCTGATGGATTTTCAGTGGCAAGATCCGCCGGAAAAATCAAATCCGCCAGAAATGCCGCCACGGATTGAGATTTCCGACGGGTTTTGCTGTAAAAAAACCCAACTTTTTAGTAGTTGATCCATCCAATATACTAATTTAAGATAATTAATGAGCTAATAAATAATTTATTTGTTAAAAGAAAAATAAAAATTCTATAAATATTTCTCTCTCTTCTCTGCTCTCCTCTCTCCTATAACACACACGTACGTACATACATGTACAATTATATATATATATATATATATATATATATATATATATATATATATATA
>NC_037539.1:38793128-38805503 GCF_001531365.2 Cynara cardunculus var. scolymus
TTGTTCATATCGTATAAAATATATGAACACATAACCCCGACGTTATGAACACCGGGTGCAAACACTTACACAAATATAAAGATTTGGTATCAAGCTTAAAAAATAACACTTGTGTTCATATGATAAACGTAACATGAACATAATGGTTCATGATTCATAAAAATTGGTAATATGACAATATGAAAATGGGTCGTGCATATACTTCAAATTGACCATGTGAATTAGGTACGCATTAATAATTAAAGAAAAAAGTTATCAACGCAAATATGAACTACAAAAAACACAACACATGATAATGAACATAATTACAATCAAAATGAGTCTAATAAAATATTAATCCATTACCAAGGTATTCACTTTGGTTAATTTCTTCATTTCCCCAACTCGAACTACGATTGTCACCATAAACCATTTTAATCTTCTCAATGTTATCGATTTTTTTTCCAATGCATTTATCCATAATAGCTTGAACAATACCGAAGATTTTACTATCGTGTTTTCTCCACGAATCAAAAGCTCATAAAATAATAAAAATGGAAGATCAAGATTAAAAAAATAAATAAAAATATCAATATTATAAATGCATATTTTTAAAGATTTTATGATTTTGTAACTCCTCTTTAATGGTATGTGAGTTACATATCAAATGAAATTACTCAATTACCCTTGGCATTAAATTGTGAATATGATAGAAACCTAATAAAAGAATGGATTGTGATTGGTTGACATGGTTTGCAAAGTTAACACAAAAACTTTGGTTAACATTTGATCTTGTCCATATATATATATATATATATATATATATATATATATATATAAGGTGAATACATTGTAAATGCAATGAAATAATTTTAAGAAATTTCATACTAGAGCATTCACAATGTATTCACAAATAGTAGGTTTAAATTTAGTTTTGTTGTTTTAGTTGATGTGCACTGTGCACAATATGTTGACAGGTTATACCACATCTTTAGATTTAGAGTGTATGCACAATATATTTACAAATTATAATAATATTTTTAACAAGTGTTCATTATGTGTTTATCGTGTACGCACATTTAATTTTGTGTGTATGAATCTTACGGAGATGAGAAAGAGGAGAGATGATAGAGGATAGAAGATAGTTTTCTAAATTAAATTAGATTTTAATTTTTTATAATTTAAATTGGATATCACGAATTAGGAAGTTATTAAAAGAATGTTCATATATATATATATATATATATATGGGAGCGATCAAATGCAAACCACTCAATTTGTACAAATCGTGCAAACCGCATTCAACCAATCATAATTTTTTATTTTGTTCATTTTTTTTTAATTATGAGAGGTTGATTAATCATTTTAATTGTGGAGGGTGTTAATCATAGATATTATCATCTTCATTATTTTAATTTTTAGAGAAATACATGAAACAGTTTCATTAATGTTAGAGAAATACATGAAACAGTTTCATTAAGTATTATATGAAACAATTTCACAACCATATATGAAACAACTTCATCAAAAAAAGTATTATATGAAACAATTTCACAATAATAAACAATTTCATGAAAAAATTTCATAAGATTAAACAATGAAATCGACAGATGAAGGTGGTTCACACGGTTTACACAAATGAGGGTGATTTTCATATGATCACTCCTCTATATATATATGGTCATTATCTTTTGTTAATCAACATATTAATGTTAACTTTGTTAATCCAAATGGACCAATCAAATTTCAGGAGACTATTTGGTTTCATCCCATGTTTGTTACATGGTTGAGGGGTATTTTTTGTAAATTTATTTATTAAAAAAATCATTTAATAGATAAGTTACACTACTAGAATACTGGGTATTTTCAACGAGATTACCGGCGGACAACAAAAAGGTCAACCTCTATAATTTTCCGATGGAAATCCGCCGGAAAACCTCCGGAAAAACTATTCTGGTAATATTTCCGGCGGATTTCTTAATTAATTATTTTAGACTTGTATTTAAATCTAATTACAATAACTTAATAGTGGATTTCCGGCAGATGTTTAATTAATCTTTTAAAATTAATATCCGTCGAAAAGTAATTAAACATTAAAATTTATTTTTAACATTTTCCGCCGGATTTCTGGAAGAAGCTGGAGGGCCGCCGGTAATCCCCCGGTAATATTTATTCAAGATTTTATAAAAAAAATCAAAGATTTTTCAGTAGATTTCCGGCGGTTTTTTCGCCCCATTTTTCGAACTTTTCTTTTCTTAGTGGATTGTATTGGGATTTAACAGTTTTATTGGGCTTTAATAGTTGTTAGTTGGGCTTTAATGGATCGTATTAGGCTTTAACAGTTATATTGAGTTTTAATAGATGTTAGTTGACCTTTAATGGATCATATTGAGCTTTAACGGTTCTATTGGCTTTAACACATCCTATTAGGATTTAGTGGATGTTACATGGGATTCGACTTTGGACGCTCAGATCCTAGAGAATGGGAGAGAAAGTTGGCCAAGCCATATAATGACAACTTGAGTGCCGCGAGGAAAAAAGCTGGGGAAAAAGCAAAGAGGAATGGGTATCCTCAATAAGATGAAACCGACCCACAACGGGATGAGTGTGTTGAAGAACTTTCCCCCTAGCTGGATATCTTCATATGTGTGGAGCTAGATGATCGATTATTGGAACAATGACAATTGGAGGGTTGTTCCCTGTGTGGCGCGTAGGAACCGTGATAGCCAAGTTGCGCTACACACCGGTGGATCGATCCCATTTTCAAAGCATAGTGCTCGTTTGATAGGACCTAAAACTCATTACTTTAGTAGCTTGATTTTTAATATATTATAATCAACATATGTTCGTATTATTTAACCCTTGTAGACACAAGCAAAGACGGCGTGCCACCGACCGTTGTGGAATTGTTCGATTATACACATAAGAAGAGGTCGAGTGGAGATGTCGCATCTATGGATTCTGGGGGGTACGTGACCTCTAAGTGTAGCCAAGTCATGGTAAGTATATCTATCTATTTTAATATATATAATTGGATACCTAACTATCTATCTGTGTTGAGCAAACGTTCGATACGTTTAAATTAAAATCTAGTTTGGGTTGCCATTTGGTGGGCCAACATTAAGATTGTTTAAGGTAGAAATTTCATATGTATCAATATTTAGTTTGGGTTGCCATTTGTTGGGCAAACGTTAGGATTATTTTGGCTACAATTGTTTTGTCTGGAAACGTCAGATTTACTTGTAATCTTTTTTAAACTATATATAGGATGACTATTCAACGGGTCTCATCCAAAGATACGGTGATGATCCCTCCACCTATCCCTTAATTGGTAAAGAGTAATGGGAGCAGGGGGTTGGGGGAAGCAAGAAAGACCGTCTATTTGGGTTTGGGTACAACAGGATTCCAATTGGGTCTTGACTGGGAACTACACACAAGGTGGTTTATCGTCTTCATAGAGTCGGTATGTGCCTCTTTTGCTTTGATGATGTTTATCAATTCGGTTTATAATTCATATTAAATATTATAACGTTTTATTTATTTTATAGGAAAGTGAAACCTTAAGAACCCAACTTAGAGACTTACAGGAACAAAATCAGCGCCAACGGATGGCGGAGAAGGAGTGATGGCGGGAGGCGGAGGATCGACGGCGGACGGAGGAGGAGCGATGTAGGGAGGCGGAGGAGCGACGGCGGACGGAGGAGCGACAACGGGTGGAGGAGGAGCGACAACAAAAGAAGAAGGAACAACGGGATAAACAACTTGAAGATATGACTGCTTTAGTTAGACAACTCAGTCAATCTCAACCTTGTCCCCCGCCACCGTATTGAATATTGTCTGTTTGTTTGAAACAATTTAATTTTTGTTTGAAACAATTTAGTTATTGGACCAATTTAGTTTTTGTTTGGTTGAGATAATTGTCGTTTACTTTAATGTATGATATTTAGTTGGATTTTGTCTTTTTAGTTTTTTTTTTAATATTTTACAGATTTACAAGTTTAAATATTAATTATAAAAATAATCGATAATTAATATTTATATATTTTTCTGGCGGATTTCAGGCCGGTAATTTTTACAATTTTAAAATATATTAAAAAAAATTAATTTCTTTTTACGGCGGATAGGTTACCGGCGGCTTTCCGACGGATGTGTCCGCGGGTAAATTAATTCTTTTTTTTTTAAAAAACTTTAATATTTTCTTAATTTAATCACGAATTTTTAAATAAACCGGTAGGATGTTTCCGGGCCGGTATCTGCCGGAAAATGAAAAAATCCGTCGGTGAATTAATCACCGTCGCCAATCTTTCCGACGGCTATATCCGCTGAAAATAAAGATCTCCGACGGATATAACCACCGGAAATGATGCACTGTTTGATAGTGTTAGTTAATTTAAAGAAAACATTTTAATTGATATTTTCCATAATTATCTTAATTATGGGTGGTTTTTTGAAGTTAGTTAATTTTAAAAAAAGCCTTTTTAATTCACATTTTCCATAATTATCTAGTGGTTTTTAAATTACATATTTTTTTGCCTTTTACTTGTCGAGAATTGTTCGACATCAGTAAAATAGTTTATAATTCAAACATGTTATGGTGCTAATCTATATGTTCACAAGTGAAACAGTTTATAAATAATAAACTTTATTCATGAAACAATGTAATACGGCAAACCATGTTCATAGGTGAACTAGTGTACAAGTGTCATATTCGATATTGTTTGCAAATGAACCTGTTTCACATACAAAATTTTACAAGTGTGATATTCAAAAGCATTTTCATAAATGAACATTGTATACGACTGTTCACGAATCTATCAGTGTCATGTTGAAAACAATGTTTATACATGAACTTGATATTCAAAACTAAACCATGTTCATATGAGAAATGTACGAGTGTTCATACATGTTTCATACTAGTGTCTTATGGATTCATAGTTTTTCACGATTCCATGAAAAGACGAACCATTAATCTTCTATATCGTGATCCCTTGATATTAGGATATTGATTCTTTTCCTAAATTGACTCTTGAGATCATTTTACTATTATACCCTTGTTCACATATGAAAGATATCTATGGCGCGTGTTCACTCCCAAATATTTAATTTAAAAACATTCAATTGTAATAAGTCGTTGATTGATATTGTGGACGTTGAGATTTGTTAACAAAGTTAACACTGATCTCTTGGTTAACAAAAGATTACCCTATATATATGTGTGTGTATGAATGTGTGTGTGTGTGTGTGTGTGTATATATATATATATATATATATATATATGGAGGAGGTTTACTTTGCAAACCACGTTATTTGTACAAACCGTACAAACTTCATTCAACCAATCATAATTTTCATTTTGTTCATTTTTTTTGTAATTATGAGAGGTTGATTAATCATTTTTATTGTGAGAGTGTTAATCATGGATATTATCATCTTCATTATTTTAATTTTTGAGAAATACATGAAACAGTTTCATTAAAATTTCATTAAGTATTATATGAAACAATTTGATAATCATATATGAAAACAACTTCATCAAAAAAAAAGTATTATATGAAACAATTTCACAACATTAAACAATTTCATGAAAAAAATTCATAGGATTAAACAATAAAATCGACGGATGAGGGTGGTTTGCATGGTTTATACAAATTGGATGGTTTGTATTTGATCGCTTCTTTATATATATATATATATATATATATATATATATACTAGTTGTGTACCCGCGCAATGCGGCGGGAGCCGTAAATTTTAACGATTTTTAAGTTTCACTGATTTTATTTGAGAAGATTTAACAATGATATAAGTTACACTTGATTTTTACATATTAATACAATKTGAATAAATAAGAATTATGGTTCCAATTACAGTCTATCGATGAAAAAAATTGTATGACAGTTTAAAATCAAATATATTTAAACGACTCCACAAATGTGTTCGATTTACACCAAGAGCAAAGAATCAAGAGATYGGGAGTGAGACCGAAAGTTCTAGAGCAATTGAATGAGAGATGAATAAAAAAATCTCCGGACCAGGAGTTAGGATTAGTAGAATCGCCAAAAAATCCAGCAGYAGAGAGAAATCAGGATCAAGCAAAGACGATTCGTTCACGGTCATCGATTGATTACAACGAACCAAGAAACCGAATCCGTTTCGATCATCTCTGGACGGTGGTGCGGTTCTTCTGATGTTCTTCAAACCCAGAAAGAGGGATACCAAATCTTCAAAYCGGAAGCCGCCTCCTGAACTTCCTGAACGAATGCACTTGAACAAGAATGAACTTCCTTTAAGGCAAGGCAGGCACATGCTTTATTTGATTGCCATGTCATGCCAACATCAATCAATCATTCAACCAAAATCAAATGATTTTTCTACCCAAAACTACCTTCTGATCATGACAATGCTGATGACTGATGTTGATGCTCTCTCTTTGGATCAACATATGAACTTGCCTCACAAAATTACAACATTTAAACAATACACTTCCATTTCTGCTTGCCTCTTCACTTTTAGTCATCATCTGCATGCAAATACAACCACTTTTAATGTTAAACATTTATTCTTTTTTTTTACATATTCTTCTATCCTCTCCTCTCCTCCTTCACCTTTAAATAAATMTCCTAATCTCAATTCATCATCTCCTTTTCTCAGGACAACAAAAACTTCATTGTTTATGATACTCACCTGATTTATTATCCACGTGTACAAAGAAACTTGCAGCAACAATGAGATAGCACAGAATTAGCATCACCCCTTTGAAGTAATTTGATGTTCCTTCCTGCACACAACCAAACCATTACTTCTACAATACACCACTCACACTAACATGATAGATAGATAGATAGATAGATAAGTAGATAGATAGAGATACCTGCAGCATAAATGCTACGACTAACACTGTGATAAAGAGAGTAGCAGTCTCAAAAAGCTGAAAATTTAAGTCCATTTGCTGGCCCATGATCCAACCCACAACCACACAGAATGGGATCTGTTAAGCAGGATGGAGAAGCTTCCGTTAACTCTATCTACAAACTGCTATGCATAGTACAAGTAAAGCAAGAACTGGACAAGAATATTGGTCAGATCACCAGCAAAGTTGCTGCCCTTTCCCCAGTTTAACTTTCTACAAGTTACCACAAGCTCTTCCAAAGAGATGTCTAATAGCACACACAATAACAAAACCSAAAAGAACAAAAAAATAGATTTATTGTATTACCACAAACATTGATATCTGAGTTGATGATCCAATTGCTACTCCAAGTGATGTCCTATAAGTAAAAACATTAGACTATCAATCAACTAATCTCATACCTATTATCTTATTTTTGGATTTAGCCTATACACTTACAAGCTTGTCTTTCATGGCAAACATTATGGCACTGGCATGCTCAGCAGCATTACCAACAATAGGAAGTAGGATTACACTAATAAAAGACATCGRCATATTCCATGAGTCTGATGCTCCCTGAAAGATTACATCAACATTCACCACAGTCAAGAAAATACCATACCATCACCAATAGTTTACCCAGGAATCCGTCATCAGCTGGTTTTTCCATTCAGAGATCAAGAACCCAAAAACAGGGAAGCCAGAAAATAGGTATAGATATCAGTGGTAAGTTTGTCTTCAGTGGTCAAACAAAGTCATTCAGAGGTTCCAATATTGATATAGATATCAACAATGCTTATATTTTTTTTATTAAGCAACAACATATGCATACTTGTATCACTGCTACTGCAGCAGTTGATACAAGATTACGGGCAATGGGTAACACCGAACCCTGATATGACAGGGCATATTAAYGCATATATGTGCTATATTAATGTGATTTTTTCTTTACTGTGATTTGTGCAGGGCATATTAATGCATATATGTGTTATATTATATGAAACATTATATGACAAATGATTTAAAACCAATAAAACACCAATYTTAACTTTATGCATGGTGGAACATACAAAGAGTGGCCTCACAGAAAATATACTAAACCCCTGCCCCTGGCCTCTTCAGTCAGAGGAAAGTTTGCCTTCAGTCAACTGTAACATAATACATAGCAGCTTCAACTAAAGAAACTTGTCATTGTGACTACTTGAGCAAACAATGTCTTTAAAGACCAACCATGGTTTAGTCCAAAATTCACTTTTGCTTTTGTATATAGTTTAATTTCTTTAGTAAAGTAGCAAATTACATGAACTTTGCATTGGTTAAACCCAAAAACCCACTATGTCATACGAAATCAAACCTACTCTCGATATAGTAGTAGTAGTAGTAGTAGTAGTATACCGCAAAATTAACAGTAAGGGCTCATTATTTGCAAAATTTTACACTATATCTGTTCCACAGTTTCACCTTCCGAAATTAGAGACCCAATTCATCATTCGTAAGTGCTTACCGGGTCACTTTACCTTATCGAACTAACATGAAAATGATTCAGAATCTTACCCAGTAAGAGCGATAACAAGGACCGATAACAAGGACCGAGAGTCTTACCCGGTAAGTGAGAGTAACGACTCTTACCCAACAAGTGCCTACCAGATAAAAATGTTCCTCACATAAATACATAATTCATATTGCAATATTCTAAGTTTTGATTTCAACATCTAAAATGGTAAAATAGAACAACATTGATGCTCATATTTGTACCTACTTATGCTCTTCCTGGATTTGGAGGGATGATGTTGATCATGAAGTGCATCATCCTGGATTTCTTTGAAGCAGTTTTGACATCAAACCATAAGGGGAACTGATAGAAATACACATTTAACAAAAGATTAGCAGTTCAAAGCAAAGATTTAAAATTGATACCTTCGACTCAAGCAAGGTTTCTTTTGCAGTTGGTGTTTAAAGAAAATGTGTACTTGTATCCTAATTGGTCTCTTAAATTGTTTTTTCTTCTTATTTACAGAATCAGCAGGTAAACATATAAAGACCACTTGAAAATGAGTTGAACTTGTCTAATACATCTGTGTATGGCATATGTTTATGGCAGCTGTTCATATTAAGTTACCAACCCAACTAAGAGTTTAAGCTCATAGAGACTATGTTCATATTAAGTTACCAACCCAGCTGTTCATCGAGCCCTCTTTCACATTTTTGGATCTTTGCTTTCCTCTATATCAAGCTTATTTACCATTCATTCTGAAGAAATGCATTCATGTTAACAGAGATCATAAGTTTCTCATATATATAATTTAACAAATGCAAGTGACCAAAAAAAGGTCACGTAAATATGCAATACCTGTGATATTCTTGGTGCATTCTGTTGACAATCCAGAGCWCAGAGGATAAAGGGTATCATCAAAAAATCAAACACAAGAAGATTTATTGAAGATTAGTTCAAATTGCAATCATGACCATACAAAAGAAGAAACATCTAAAACACACCTTTTTTATGCTCCGATGACCCCCCATGTTCAAAGACACCATCAATATAATGTCCAGCAACAACAACCACCAACATTTCACATTCACAGCAGAATCGACTTACAACACAGTATCGAGGCCCGTGACTTTTGCAGTCTGTATATTGCGTATACTTTCATCAAAGTATATCTTAAATGCGAAAAATTTAAACGGTTTAATGAATAATTACCACATAAAAATGGGAAATGGATTTTGAAAATCTAAGATGGCTCACTGTTTGCGTTGGTTGATGTTTTTCAAATGGAACATCTGCATCAAAACCAATCAAAAAGCATAAAAAGAAGAATTCCTATAGACTTACTTGAGCACCATAAATTACGTAAAAGTAAAATAAATTCCTATAGACTTACTTCTTGTTGAATCACATCATCACACAAATGAAGAAGAATTCCTTTTCCACTATCCAATTGTTTATCATGCATGAACTGTGTAATTAAGTTATGATATGTATCCATATTTTCTTGAAACCTACATTGAGTTAGATCAAGATTGGTAACTACAACCATACACATCCCATAATTAAATGGAAAACAGAAACAAGGAACATATCTTCCTCTGAACCACTCTGCAAGTAAAAAACATAATCTGTCCACAAGCCCCTTCAGATCAAACTCAAAGCACCTCAAGCTTCTTAATTTATCCCAAAACCATCTAAATATGTTTTTTTTATGTATGCATATCCATTATATTTTTTAGTAGTTATATAAATATCTTCCTCTTTATAAATTCTGTATATGGGTCCACATAAGAAATATGGCTTACCTACAAAGCATGTTCAAGGCCACATGGCTTTCCTCAACAAATTTATTTCTTCAATCACACCTGCAAAAAACATAACAATGCATGCAGCAATTAGGATTGTGAGTAAATTTGGATTAAAAAGTCTCAACAAATTTTTTTATAAGTTCAAAGGGAAAGAAAGAAGCATACAACAAATAGTAGAAAAATTCASCTCAGCTATGAATCTCTTTCATTTCTTGGCTTGTTGGCAGACCCAGTTGCTTCTGCCATTGATCAAACTACAACAAGCACATGTAGAGAAAATAGACTAAATAACATCTTATGTCATATAAACACACAATCGATTTCAGTTTTCTACAACAGCAGGTCAAGTTTCTTGTTCATGAAACTGTGGTACCAATTGCTATACAAAAAATCGACTGCGATAAAAAAAAACCTATGATACCACATAGGTTAACTGCAGTTCAAGTTTAAAAGTTAGAAATCAAAATTCAATAGCATTTAAGTTCAAGAACTAAAAGTGGGAAATCAAACCCTAATTACCTGGACAGAAATTGGAACGGAAGGAGTGTGTGATAGAAAGAAGTCTGCGAAAGAGGGTACAAAAAAGTGAACCAAAATCGATGGAGTGTGATTACCTAGATGAGAGACTGTAAATAAAAGGAAACAGAGTAAAATCGATGGAACCGATTGATTACCTGGAGATTGATAGACTGAGATTAAAGCCTGAGTGATAGATAGAGAGTGTCTCTTAGAAGAGGATGAGCCTGAATCGTTTTGAGTAAGGGATGAGTGTCTCTTCGAAGAGGATGACCTAAACCCTAAGCTTGAATCGTATTTTTGAGGGCAAGTCTCTCTCTCTCACAGGCCCTTCAAGAATCATTTCAAAATTGAAATTTGAAATTTGAAATTTGAAATTTGAAATCTGAAATTGGTAAGACTGAGAAGACAGCGATCGGGTACAGAAGAAGAAGAAAGTGGCCCAATTGGTGATTTTAGAAGTYTGACAGGGAGAAAGAAGGTTTGGCCCAATTAGAATTTGGAATTGTATGAAACATTTGCATAAATAACTTGTACATTATGCATGATAATTTGTAATTAAGAGATTTTTAAAATTCTTGCATAAAATGATTGTAACTTGTGCTTAGAAGGTTGTAATTAAGATAATGACTTAAATGCTTATATATGTAGTATAGATATATATATATATATATATATATATATACCGTACGATTGGTTGAAAGGCCTGAAAAAAAACATTGTTCTAGGGGGATCATACCTATTGGTAGCGGCTTCAAAAATAAACTTAACGATATTCTTGGAACTCAAAACAAAAAGAATCTATTAGAGGGAGAAATGAAAGATATTTTGTTCTACCACAAAAAATTATTTGATTCTTGCCTTTCAAAGAATTTCCATGATACACAAGAACAATCATTTTTTTAGGATTTAATAGTCCCTAAGAACACCCCTTTCTTTATCTTTTAAAAGGATCTGTTGGTCCAGACATTTGATTTGGTTATAGTAATCAAAAAATAACAAACATAAAATAATAATGACTTGGATTGTGTATCAACGCCAATCTACAGTAGAAGAGAAGGTCTCATCAGAACAATTAAATTATTTCAGGGTACCTCTTCTCTTATATAGATATATATATATATATATATGGAGGTTCAAACGAGAACCCCTGTGATTTACGAGAACGCGAGAACAACCTAATAACCTCAAACTTTTTAATTAATAAATTAACTTATATTAAATATAAATAAATTAATAAGGGTAGTAATGTAATTAAGTAATTTTTATAATTTTTATTTTATTTTAACTAGTCATAATTATCCCTTTTTTCCTGCACGTTCGTTTCCACTCTCTTCTATCCTTTTGTGGTAATTGTGTGATTGTGTAACCATAACCTATCGAAACCATGATCAATCATGTGTAACCATAACCTTTTTTAAACCATGAGTAATAGTTGTGATAAATGTGTGATTGTCTAACCCTAATCGATCGAAACCATGATCAAATTGAGTGCCCAAGTGATGCTATAATAGTGATATCACATGATTATCACACCCATATCACACCAAATCGTTTAGTGGATTTCGCCCGTAATCGTTGTGATAAATGTGTGATTGTCTAATTTTAACCTATCGAAACCATGAGTAATCGTTGTGATAAATGTGTGATTGTCTAACCCTAACTGATCGAAACCATGATCAAATTGAGTG
>NC_037539.1:38805673-38807430 GCF_001531365.2 Cynara cardunculus var. scolymus
GGAATCCTTGTGATAATTGTGTGATAATCACATGATTATCACACCTATATCACATGATTATCACACCTAGTCTAATCCTAACCTATCGAAACCATCTGAAATCGTTGTGATAATGTCTAACATAACCCATTGAAACCATGATCAAGTCGAGTGACATTGATACACATGATTATCACAACTAATCGATTAAAAACATGTTGAAAATGAGTAATTGTGAAATATACCTTGAATAAACTTCTTCTTGATGTTCGATTGTTGCATGCAATAGCTTCTCTTTGATCGATTAGGGTTCTTGATCGATTAGGGTTCGTGTGTTCTTGGTCGATCAATGTTGTTTTGTGTTGATCTCCGATCTCTCAATAACACTAATACTTAAGTTATGAATAACCTAAATATGCTGTGTGGATGAATAAAATGACGAACACTCAAGAACAATTAAGAATATTCAGGAATATAATTTGAGTGCTGGAAGATTCACTTTATTCCAAATGATTATATGAAAAGCGTAACCGATTACAAGAGTCCTAATGCCTATTTATACTAGAAAGCTAAATTAGGATATAGCTATCTATGGAGAATATCTAGCAAATCTTTTAGGGAAAGGAAAGCTTATCTAAATAAAGCATAGTAAATCTTTGTAGAATCCAGCTGTCGATTTGTCATCTCCAGCTGTCTTCTAAGGGGCGTTCTTCAACCAAATCTTGCGTAATATTCAGGTTACAAATTTTGATTTAATAATTGGGAAATAAGTTTATATGCATATATATATATATATATATATATATATGATAGAGTTGTGTGTGAGTGTGGATTTGTATATGGAAAGGCGGTTTAGAGTGAAGACTAAAGGTAAATCGCAGGCTTAATCCGATCAACATTCTAAGGTGAGTGTTTTAATGCCTTGAAGTATCAATTGTTGGTATAGCAATTTTGCTTTTAGAATTGACTTATTATGATTCATATATATATATATTGTGCGGATTTACTGTGATAACCAGATCTTAGTTGTCACCTGAGGTAATGAATATGTGATTATTTGTTATATATGATTACATGACAGCATAATAAATTGATACATTTAATCATGCTAGTATGTGAAAATATGCATAATATAGATGCATGTATGTGGTTATGGGTATGTGAGAGTGCATATGTGTGCACAATTATGAAGTCCAATTTCTCTGATCAATCTTCATATCATCATAATAATAATGCAGATCTTGATATTGCATTAAGAACATCATATGAATCTTGAGAGAAAAGGTCAAACTTGTAAAGCTCAATCAAACTCTCATTTATGTATGAATTATTACAAATGAACTCCTCTTTTTTTAATTACAAACACTAACCACTATTTATATGGTCAACACATCTAAACAATAGTCAAAGTCAAACTCTAATGAAAAGTCAAACACGCTGACTTTTACAATTATAGATGATTTATAAACTTTCAAGACGAATACAATTAATACTGATTTCTCAGTCCTAACATTCTCCCCCTTTGTATTCAGACTTGAAAGAAAATTTTGTGCTTTGAGTCCTTGTTTGAACTTTGAAACTTTATACACAATATGTCTTCTTCAACTTGTAATCTTTAAGCGATCAACTGTTGAGATAGATCTTCTAACATTCTCCCCCTCGAATGTAGAATCTCGGTGATCTTCTCTTTTGACAATGTAGATCAAAAACATTCTTTAGAAACACTGTACAAGATGTGATCTTCAAAGGATCTTCAGAAAACAAGTCTTCAGTAAACT
>NC_037539.1:38808509-38820637 GCF_001531365.2 Cynara cardunculus var. scolymus
GATTATTTGATATGTACGAGAGAAATGAATGAAGATCTGTAAGWACAAGTTTACAGATTCTGATATTAAAAAATAATGAATGTATATGAATCAGAGTAAAAAAAATATCAGAAAACAAAGTTGAATACAAACGAGTGTATTATCACCGAAAATGATTTTTGTATAAGAGACGTGATAATAACAGTTTGAAGAATAGCTGAAACAGGTATTGGAATTATGTACGATGAGAATTTACGCAAATAAAATCTCAGAAAATACCTGTTCAGAGAATGTACTCGTTATAAAAAAAAATCAATTTTCAAAAACACTTATTAAATTTTCTAGGAAACTTCCCCTAGAAAGTAGATTAAAGTAATGAATCATTTAAGCTCAAAAATTAAAAAGAAAACATTTTAAGTACGGGTTCTAAGCTGGGTGTTTAGAAACCACACTCGGTAAAGCACGGGTTCTGAACTGAAGTGTTCAGAAGCCTTAGAATTTAAGCTCAAGTCCTAAACTGGGTGTTGAGAAGCCTATGTTTGAAATAAATCACAACTCCCCCTGCATCGGTGTATCATTGAAATGATATTCTGATCAGCATAAATTTGACACACCTGCAAAACCAAATCAAGTAGATTTTGGTACCCAAACGAACTTGGGTCCTAATATATTAGTATTTGGTTGGGGTATGTTGTAATTTCCAAACCATTTCTGTCTATAAGATGTATTCTTTTTAGCACTATAAACAGGATGATCAGGTGTAAAATATGAATCGTACCAGTAATTGTGATCATACCTGTTCTTACCTTTCCAGTTGTTCTGATAACTGTTATCTCCATGCCACATGTTGAACCGTTTGTTATTGACAAAATTATTTGTTCTGCATGTTGAGCACAAAATCCTTATCTTGCTAAGATTAATCAAATCATTAGTASACTTCACAATGCAAGGAAGATTTTTAGTACCAACAGATGTATGAGATAAAACAGAATCAAACTTATTAACCCAAATGCCTTCAATCTTGGAAGAGTAATTGGATGATCCAATGACATATCCTTGATAGTATTGATTAGAACGAGAATAGTTCTTAGAAACATTAGATTTAGGACTGCTTGAATAACTGTTCGAATATGAACAATTATAAAAGCTGATTTTACACTTAGAAGGAGAACCAGTTGAGCTTTGAGCACACGAAAAGTCTTTRACTTTTTGTAAAAGCTGGTCTCGTTCTACAGTAACTAAATCAAATTTAATTTTCAGTTCAGTTCTCATGTTCAATTCAGTTTCAAGGTCTGTCTTTAGATCACACAATTTCTTTGAAGTATCCAGGAGTTTACCTTCTAACTCCTTCTGAAGCATTTCGAACTTTTTCTTCTGATTTAGCAACTCTCTCTTCTCTTCATCTGAGCTGCTCTTGTCATTCTCCGAAGTGATGTCAAGCCACTTCCTTTTCTCAGTAAGCTTTTTTGCAATTGCTGTATACTTCTTTGAAGTATTTCTTTTCTCTATAGCAAATTGCTTTTTCTYTTCGTCTAAAGCCTTTTGCTTTAAGTCAATGCTTTCAGACAATTTATGTAGCTGGCTCTGACAGTCTTCGGAAATGTCTGTCTTTTCTTTAGCATTCTTTTCTCTTTCCAAAAAGATAAGCTGCTCAAAATCCGAGATTTGCTTTAGAAGCATCTTGGCGTTTAGCTCGAGAGAGTTAATCTTCTTCTCGTAAGATTCTCGTTCAGTTCCAAATTTCTTTCAACTTCCATAATTCTCTTCTTTTCTATCTCCATCTCATTCCTTTCATCATTTTTGTGTATATATATATACACACATGCATGTCATATAGATGCATGGTTGTGTGAAGTAAGTGTGTGTATGTGGGGAGGGGGCTGTATAGCCGACCTTCCTATTTTAGAAAGGTATAAAAGGGAGGGCTTAGCCTCCATTTCTCTTCTTCTTGCTATTTTTTTGAATTTGAGCGATTTAGAAGGGAAAGAATTTGTCCGAATTTCTTGTTTTAAATTGCAAGAAGGTTGTTTTCAAAAGACTTTCAAGGTGAGTGATTCTTACTGCTTTTAAACTCTTCATAGTTATATAATTGATTGTAGAACTTTTGATTTGAAAGTTATCCGTTGGAGTGTTGTCCGGATTAGTCTTAAACCAGACAAGTGTTAAGCGGTTTAGCCATAAACCGGACAAGGGTTGGGCGATTTAAGCCCTAAACCGGATAAGGCATGAGCGATTTATAAATAAACCACTTGATGAGTGTTGTCCGGATTAGACCTAAACCAATCAAGAGTCAAGCGGTTTAGTCTTAAACCGGACAAGTGTTGAGCGATTTATGATTATTGATTTTATGTTACGTATTTTGAACGGAGAAGTAGGAATACGACTATGAGGTGGTCGGTTTATTTTAAATTGGACAAGTATGTGAAGTATCTGGATTTGTTATCCGGACAAAGTTGATCGGATTAATGGTAAATCGAACAAGCCTTGGGCGATGTTGTCCGGACTTGGTAAATCGGCCAAAACTTGACTGGAGATGAAGTCCAGCCAAGTCTATTTTAACCGGATTTGCATTTTAACTTGTTTTTATATATAAACGGGGAATTTTGAAAAGATAAATTTGAACTGATAATAATTCCATAGACTGCGGTCTAATTCTATATGGAATTGTTTTTGTAAAATGCTTTAATGAATAAATAAGGGTGACATATCAAGGAGAGGTGTACCATGGCATAAGGGTGGCATATCAAGGAGATGTGTACATTTGGATATAAGGGTGGCAACTGTATATGTGTGTTATGCAATATAACTCTTACTATCATATCCCTTAAGATTATTGTGGTTTGGATTCTTTATTTCTTTGTGATTTAAAGATTTAGAATCAGGGTTCTTAATGGAAATCATAGTCTGAATGTTATAAAAGAGGAGATAACAGGTTTGGTCTGAAGCTTTAAATAAACCTTGTTTAATTAAAAAGGTTTAAAAGTGACATTATATAAAACCTGGTTGGTTCAAACCTATAAAGGTTTGGAGTATGTTATCTGAATAGTTGAATACTTGACTTGAAAAATGGAAAGGTACTGGTATTATGTTCTTATTTGTTCATATATTTGTTATATATATGAAAAGTTATTTTGTACAAAGTTTTGGTGATTTTCAAACTGTAATAACATAAATAGGGTAACACACTGGACATTTCGGTCTAACCCTCATTTTGTGATTTTAAATATGTGTTGCAGGAAGTGCAGAAGGTAAGAGGAAAGGGCAAATGTGATAATTTCCCTATATGTTTACCTGCATGAGGATTGGATGATGTTATGTATAGTTTTGATAAATGATGATTGTCTAGTACAAGAATTTGTATTTTAAATTTTTGAACCATGTATTTCATACTGATAGATTCTTGTATTAAGGGACCTGAATGATGTATAAACATGTATTTCCTGTATGAAGTATATGTTACATGCAATGTGGGGTATGGGGTGTTACATTTACCTAAACCGGATAAGTGTTGTCCAGGGTTCTACCTAAACCGGACAAGGGGTGTCCGGATTTGCCTTAAATCGCCCAAGAGGCAACCGGATATCTCCTTAAATCGCCCAAGAGGCAACTGAATTCTCTTTAAATCGCTCGAGTATCAACCGGATTTCCCTTAAACCGGCGAAGGGATGTCCGGATATGTCTAAATCGCTCAAGATTAATTGTCCGGATTACCCTCTTTAATTCTAAATGATTGTCCAAATTTGGTATCCGGACAATGATGACCGGACTCCAAATCCGGTTAAAGTTGTTTGAATTTCACTATCAGTTTTGGTTTAAAATTGAGAACTGGGAGAGAGATGAAATGGCGGTGTAACCGCAAGAGAGATGAAATGGTGGTGTAACCGCGAGAGTGATGAAATGGCGGTGTAATCGCGAGAGGCAAAGATTCTATAACAATTATAGATAAAATATTTGTATCTGTACAGGTTCGATTCTAAACTGCTAGTTTGGAAAGTAAGTTATTATTATGAGATTTATACACTCACTAGACCTTTTTAGTCTAATGCTCAGTTGTTGGACTAATCTGTTTTGTAGGTCATCATACCTCGCAGGATAAAGGCAAGAGGAAAGTTTAGAATTGATGAAATTTWGTTGCTCATAAATGTATTGAAGAAAGTTTTTGTTAGACCATGTTTTGTAAATAATATTACATTCTGTGTTATGAGTATGATCATGCGGATTATCTGTATGTGGAAATTGTGGGTTGTTACAGTTGGTATCAGAGCCTTAGTTTAAGGGATCTGGGTATTTACGAAATACTTAGACTTAAACTAGAGGTGTGGAAGTTATGATAATAGGTTTCACTGGGACTATGAACATGGGAATATGTTATAGCTGAACCTATTATGAGAAAGATAGATTATATATGACTGATATAATCTTGAGTTATGGATAAACTTGAGGATAAACGTGTTATTATGTTTTGATTATGTGAATAATCATATATGTTTAAATGTGACAGAAAGAGAAGTATAATTGAGAAGTGGCAGATAATCCTAATCAATTGGAAAGGACCTCTACCGGTTATGGAAGAGATCGGGGAAGAAGAAATGTAACCCAAGGAGAGAACCCGGATAATGTGATGACAATAGAAACACGAAGTCGTAATAAAGTTCGAGGAAGAGGTAGAAGTACTAGACAAGAAACTCATATAGAACAGGAGTTGTCGGCCCAAGAAAGTTCAATGTCTAGCCGTGGTAGATGAAGAGCAAGGGGTGGACACAATGTTTCTGACCCCAGATTTATTACGACACAAAATGATCCAGAAGTAGTAAGAGATCCTGAACATCAGGAAGAAGATGGAGCTAGAACACCAGTAACTGGTACAATCCCGATTGAGGTCAAGTGCATCGTACTGGTGGGAAGTTCTGTCAAGTTCAGATCCAAACATTTTGAAAAGCATGTTATGGGAGGAATTTGTGATCAAGTTTAAAATACAGTATTGTCCTGAAGCGGCAGTACGAAAGTTAGAAGATGATTTCCTTCGTTTAAAACAAGGAAATATGTCAGTTCGTCAGTATACGAAAGTTTTTATGGAACAATCCCGGTTCGCTGAAGCTTACATCATATCATAAAGCAATAAAGTAAGAAAGTACATCTGGGTTTTGGAGTCTAGTCTTCGGAAGTATGTGATATCCATGAATCCGACAACATTTCAAGCAGCAGTTGATGCTGTTGAAATACTGGAACAAGACATCACTCGACAACCACCAGAAAGGGTTGGGGAGAAAAGAAAGGGGAAGCTACAATGACTTATTTCCGTAGACCAAGGTTTATGAAAAATTTGAGTCGACCAGTCTCAAGGTTTACTGATAGGGAATGCACACGATGTCACAAAATACGTCAAGGAAACTGCAATACAGAGTCGCGAGTATGCTTTAAATGTCAAGAACCAGAGCATATAGCTCGAGACTGTCGAATGAGGTGGAGATGTTTTACTTGTAATTCCTCTCAACAAGTGAATGCTGATTGTGCGCAAGCGAAGGACCGAGGGTCTGGTTTTGCTGGAGGTCGAGGATCTGGATATTCTGGGGGTCGAGGATCTGGTTATGTGCCAACAGGTCGTGGGTTAATGGACACTCGTATTAACCCAAGTGGTCAAGGAGAGATACGACGTGGGGAGTCAAATGTTAAAGGAAGATCCTTTCAAATGACGAGAGGCAAGGCGGAAGAACATCCTGAAGTGGTGACAGGTACATTCCTTGTTAATTCAGTTTGTGCCAAGGTTTTATTTGACTCTGGAGCAAATTGTTCTTTCGTATCACCATCATTTGTTAACTGCACACATTTAGAATCTAAAGCATTAAGTGAGGATTTAATTGTGGAAACAGGAAATGATGGTGAAGATTCGATTAAGGAAAGGATAGATGAATGTTTTATAAGTATAAAAGGGTGTGAGATGCCTATACAATTATTTTCTTTACCTTTAAGAGAATTTGATATAATTATAGGCATGGTTTGGTTAGCTAAAAACCAAGCTAACATAGTGTGCGATGAAAAGATGATCCATATAGACTTACCGGAAAAAGGAAAGGTTGTGATTTACGGGGATCGACGGCATCGTTACTCTAGTTTTATCTCAATTCTAAAGGCTCAAAGGTATGTACAGAAGGGATGTGTTAGTTTTCTTGCATATGCTATAAATATGAAGAAAGAAAAGGGAAAGATGGAGGATATCCCAGTCGTAAGAGAATTTCCTGGGGTATTTCCAGAAGGTTTGATAAGTCTACCTCCGGATCGAACGATTGAATTTCAAATTGAATTACTTCCTAGAGCAGCACCCGTTGCACGTGCACCATATAGATTAGCTCCTTCTAGGTTAAAAGAGTTAATGTCACAACTGAAAGAATTGTTGGATAAAGGTTTTATCCGACAAAGTACTTCCCCGTGGGGTGCGCCAATGCTTTTTGTGAAGAAGAAAGATGGATCAATGAGAATGTGCATTGATTACCGGGAACTGAATAAATTGACAATCAAAAATAAGTATCCTCTCCCAAGAATTGATGATTTGTTTGATCAATTGGTTGGTGCTACTTATTTTTCGAAAATTGATTTATGATTCGGTTATCATCAATTGAAGATTTGGAATGAAGATGTATTGAAAACAGCATTCCATACACGTTATGGTCATTATGAATTCTTGGTTATGCCATTTGGAGTCACAAATGCGCCTGCATCCTTTATGAACATGATGAATAGGGTGTGTCGTCCCTATCTTGATAAATTTGTGATTTTTTTCATTGATGATATTCTGATATATTCTCGGTCGAAAGAAGAGCATGCTCGTCATTTGAGATTACTCTTAGAATTGTTGAAACAAGAAAGGTTGTATGTCAAGATGTCTAAATGTGAATTTTGGCTATGAGAAGTTTAGTTTTTGGACATGTTATCTTAAAAGAAGGCCTTAAAGTAGATCCACTCAAGATTGAAGCCATTGAAAGGTGGGAAGCCCCAAAGACTCCAACTGAAATCATAAGTTTTCTGGGATTGGCTGGGTATTATCGTAAGTTTATACAAGATTTCTCTCGTATAGCTACTCCATTAACAAAGCTGATAAAGAAAAATGTGAAATATGAGTGGGATGAAGCATGTTGATCCCAGATCTCTCAATAACACTAATAATCTAGTTATGAATAACCAAATTATAGTGATTTTATAAAGAAAGTTAAGAAGACTCAAAATTAATATATGAATATTAAAGAACAATTTGAGCTTCAAAGGTTTTACTTTATAAAATCGTAAACGTAAAACTATGAGTAAAAGCCTTATTTTTACAATAGATGTGATCACCTATTTATACTAATCAGCTATTAAGAAGATAACTATCTAATGCTACTTTCTAGCAAATTGTCTATCTAACAGATAGGGTTTATCTTTCACATGGATAAACATTAACATTAAGATAAACTCGAATTCCAGCTGTTGATTTGTCATCTCCAGCTGTCATTCATGGTATGATTATTTCATCCTTATCTTCAAATCTTCATTGCATGCTTGGATGCAGTGCTGGAAAATCTTCTAAGTGTTGATGATCAGAAGATCGATGAGGATGCCCTTTCCATCACATCTTTGGACTGTCCATCGGTCCTCTGGTTGAACTATCCATCGATCCTCTGGTTGAATTCCAGACTTAGTCGATTYTGCCTTGATGTSTTCATTRGTCTTATGGTTCTTCATCACTTGTTGTTTTTCATTACTTTTTACATCATGAGTTATGGGGTTTAACAATCTCYCCCTAAGTAATGAAATAACAAACATAGTCTAATCTAGACACATATGTGAAGAACATACACTAATCTAGTAGAAAAACATCAAACTCCAAATTTTCATTGGATGATGAAATTTCTTTACAATACTGGAAACAAAAGACATCAAGGCAAGATAAGCAAAAGTTTTGACTCATCAATAGCTACCTGAGTATATCTCTTTGAAGCGCAAGAGTAGTCTTCGATAAGCAATGATCGTTGATATCTCGTGTATGAGATGACTCCCCTCTTCCCTTGGCACATGGATTCTGCCCAGTCTTTCTCTAATGTTTTTCTGAAACCATTCAAGTGTATCTGTTGAATACTTGAAGACTTCAGTCATTTTGAAGAACTTTTTAACCCCGAATTCATTCTTGTAAACAAGTCCGAGTTCGGGTTGAGTAAGAACTGATGCAAATTGTATCTCCTGCAGACCCTGGAAATCTTTGTTTGGAGGAGCACAGGATAGTCTCTTGGGGTTGTTGAGGCGATGGTTGGGTTGTTGTGGGTTCTGGTTGTGTGGAAAGGGTGAAGGGTTGTGTTGTGCGAGGTGTTGGAGAAGGGGTTAAAGGTAAGTTTATTGTGGGTGAAGGAGTTAAGGTTTGGTTTGTTTCTGTTGGAGGTGTAGTTGGCTCTTCATTGGTTGATGAACTCAACACGATGGGGTCTGGTGTTGTGGCTAAGGGAACTTGAATATTCTGTTCATCATCAAAGGGCAAGGCCTCTGGTTCCCTTGCTTGGGTTTGTTGGGTTGATGGTGGTTGTTGTGGTGGTGATGGTTGCTGTGGTGCAGCAGATTCTGTATTTTGTGTAGCCACCACCTCTTTCTCCCCCTCATGAGGTCCAAGACCTTGATCATCGGGGTCTGGATCTTCATGTCATCTGCGTTTTAAGGGGCGGCTTGAGGAGCAGGAGACTCTTGATTTGTTTTTCTTCCACAGGCGAATGTGGTCGGCGAGAGTATGCACCCGATCTTTGTTACGCCGTTGTTCCATGGTGCAAAGGAGTGTGTTTGTTCGGTCTTGTTGTTGTTAAAGGCTCCTCCTTAGCGCTCTGGTGGGTTCAACAGATCGGGCAGCAAACTTTGCACTGATCTCATTGAAGGATGAGATGAGTGCCTTGGACAGAGCCCGAAGATCGGCTCTGGTGGCAAAATTTGTGCTTGGTGGTGGTGGAGATGGCACAGAGGTTATAGTAGATGGTGGAGGATGGGGAAGGTTGGCAAGAAGATCCCTCACCTCTACAATGAAGGATGAGAAGGCTGCTTCATAGGAAGGGACTGCAAAGGGAGGTGGGGGTTGAGTTTGTTGTGGGAGTTGGGCAAGTATGGTTGCGGGTAGTTGAGTGAGGGTGGTTTGTATGGTGGCCATTTGGGTGGTGAGGGTTGCTAGGGTTTCATCGACTGATGAAGTGGATGAAGGTTGGGGTTGAGGAATTTGGGAGATGATGGAAGCAGGTAATTGTTGAGATTGCAAAGGATGGTTTGTAGTTGGGTGATGGTGTAGGTAAGGTTTTCATCAGCTTCAGTTGCCTGAGCTGTGATGGTTGCGAGGGATTGGATAAGGATTTGGTTTCTTTGAGTGGCTAGAGAGGATGAGGTGTTGTGGTGTTGGGTAACTGTCTGTTGAAGCATCTGTAGGCGGGTAGTGTTGGCTTGGGTTTGGGTTTCAAGTTGGGTGAAATGATGTTGGAGGATGGCAAGGGATTGGTGGAGGTCTGGGGTATCGGGTGAGGGTTGGTTTTCCATAATCCCTTGTATGATGAGTTTAAGGTCATCCAAGGACCGCGTCACTGTATCAACATAGGCTTGGAACTCAACCTTTGTGACCAGATCTGCTAATGGGGTAACCCCTGCAGCAACAGATGCTGCAGGTTAGGCCTCTGTTCCTGAGGCGCCTTCTTGGCCTTGTGCGAAGGTAGGCCTTGAAGGACTTCCATCATGTCCTTGATAGCCTTCGAGAGAAGAACTATCTCGTGATGTTTGAACATCTTCTTCCTCTTCCTCAGCTTCAGAGGCTGAGTAAGTGAAGCGGATGTGTGTCCCCTTCGGTAGATCAAATACCGAGGGGAGTGGTGCACGAATTGAAGACCGCTCTAAACGATCTATGGGTTCAACATCAGAAGCAATGAATGCTTCTATGTGTGTGATTGGTTGTGGTGAGACCTGAGGCGAATGGGCTCTTGTCTCTTCATTACCTCTGTGTTGAGAGAGGGGTGATGGTAAATGAGTTACCTCGGCTTGTTCATCTCCAGAGGCCCGAAGAATGGCCTCTGGATGGCTGGCTGGGGTTGGGGTGGGACCTGGTCGTCCTATTTCAATACCCCTTTGGCTTTGATCGCCAGGGGTAGTGGATGTGGTTGCCCTTTGGGAAGTGGGTTGAGGAATTGTGTGAGTAAGGCCGGGGGTAGCACGAGTAGCATCATCATCATCATCATCTTCGTCATCCGATGAGGACGATGCTTGTGCTCCCTCACTTGGAGGGGGGACGGCTCTAAGTGCTCCGGGGTAGCTGCCCTCGGTTCTTGGGACAACATGGAGCTTTCATAGGTCTGGCGTATCTCACTTGTCGATGGTATGACAGTGAGCATAGCCCGGGACAGCGGTCGGTGGATGTTGTATCCTTCCTTCGAAAGTGTTGGGCGATGACCTTGCATCTTGTAGATTGGGGTGAAGGGCTCCATAGCAGGTAGTCCGTGTTGTACCATCGCGTCCCCAATGAAGAGGGCGAGGAATCGGGGAAAGAGAACTGCAGATAGTGGCTTTCCTGCGGCTTGAAGTTTGCACTTTTTGATCACAGCCGCATGAATCTCGTTGTAAATGTGGAAGGCGTAGTTGAGATTTAGGTTGAAGAAAAGCCCATACATAATTGTCATTATGTTGAGATTCCCTTGGTCCAGGGAACCTAGCTTGCAAGTGAGGGATCGGTTGAGGATGGAGAAGAACAAATTCCACATTGGCAGGAGGAATTGTCTTTTGAAGTCTGATACATTTCGCAGTTAACGATTGTATCCTAGCATCTTTACGAACCTGAGGATGTCGTCGGAGGTAGGTGGTTCGTCATATTGCTCGATCCCTAGTTCCCGTCGTGTGGGAATGCACAGAACCCTAGAAACTTTTGTTCGCGATATTTTTAGTGAGCAAACCATGTCATTTGGGGCGTCTATGTCCCCCATTATTCCGTGACTGGGAGGATCAAACTCGCAGTTCTGCCAATATTGTTGAACGTACTTTAATGGTACGTTTGGGTTTACTAGAGTGATGGCGGGGAGAAGGATACAGTTCTTGAAAAACTCAATCATTATTACAAACCTGTCGTCAAAAAGAGTGTTGCGCAGTTCAATGGAGTGATTGTTAGGTTTCATGGGTAAGAAGACAAGTTCGCGGCTGTCGRCACCTGTGGATTGTATTCGGCTATCGTTATTGTTGGATTCGTCAGAAGCGGAGGAGGCCATTTTTGTGGAAGTTGCAGGTTTCGAGTTCGTCGGAGTCTTGTTGTAGGTTTTGAAGGCGTAAAGAAGGGAAGAATGGGGAAGAAGGGTATTTATGGGGAAGACGGGTGGGGTTGGGGGGGTGGGGGGTTGGAGGTGAAACGTTTTCTTGATTATTAAAATGTAATAATCATGAAAAAATTGGCAGTATAAGTTTTGGGTGATATGATTTGAAGAACGTGAGCCGTCGTGATAATACGTGCGATTAATGAATTGGACACGTGTCAAGCTGGGGTGAGGGAAAGAAAAGATTGAAACGGCTTATGGGGGACAACCTGTATGGTGTCAGGCGCGTGGTATGATGACGTCGTGCCTTCTTTGAAATAAAGATGTACTCCAAATAATATCTTGGAGAAGATGTTTCCCTAAAAAGAATTATTCAAAATCTCATCTAATTGTAAAATTAATACTAATTACAAAGTTTTGGTCTTCTAAAAGCCCCTGTTGTATAGTTTTTAGTCACAAAAGCTGCAATTTTTTATAATCTTGAAAATTGTTTTCAATTAAGATGAGTTTTAGTGGGAAAAAATATTGGTATGGAACCAGAGGAGTTCTGGTGAGAATGTCAATGAAGACATGAATTGATGTTTGATTTGCATGTTTTAGAGACTTTGGTTAACAAACCAGAGGCTTTGTAAAAGAGTTGCAATTCATTATATAAAACCAGAGGAGGTCTGGTATTATATATATATATACATATATATATATATAGCTTTTTGTGTGGCCAGATGTAATATTCTGGTTATTATTTCAGGTTTGTATATATATATATATATATGTTATATATATATGTATGATATAATATGTATAATATGTATATGTGTTTAATGGAATAATATTTTAAAAGAGGGAGGTCGGCTTATTGAGCCGCCATCC
>NC_037539.1:38820737-38821991 GCF_001531365.2 Cynara cardunculus var. scolymus
AATCCGTCACAAATCCGTTGAAAAACCGTTTTAAATAATTTTAATTTTTTTTCCGATAAATTCAGTGGGGGATTTGTGGGGGATCTTTGGCGGATATGGATAAAAGTTGACTTTTTTTGACTTTTTTGGTATCCGTCGGTAATCCGTCGGTAATATTTCCGACGGAATTTCCGCCAGAAAAATCCGTCGGTGATGCCCTTTTTTTTAGTAGTGATCTCAACCGTTCATTTCATTTGATTAATATGTGCTTTTATAGAAATTTTGATTGTTTCCTAATATAAAGTATTGATCATAATTAATGAATCATATTCATCTTCCATAAATATTYAAATCATAATAAATGAACTCTCATCATTTCCATAAATATCTCAATTTATTGGGTTGCATTGGTTGTACAAATGTGATAGGTTGTATTTGAAACAAACCCTCTATCTATCAATCTATCTATCTATCTATCTATTTATATATGTATTTATGTATGTATATATATCGGTGAAGGAAAAATGCAAATCAAGCTATTTGTACAAACAGAAAACTGTCGATTTAATTGTTTATTTTAGTGAATTTTTTTATGAAATTGTTTAATTTTATGAAATTGTTTCAAGTAGTTCATTTGTGATGAAAATGTTTCATATATTTTTATTTCTATGTAAAAATTAAATTGTTTCATGTAATTCTTAATTTGATGAATTTTTTTTTTACTAAAATTAATAGAATAAAGATGATAATGTTAATATTTATTTCAAATGAATTATTCGAAATAATTTCATCATATTAAACAATTTCATGAAAATTTTGCACTAAAATAAACAACGAAATCGATGATTTTCACGATTTGTACAAATGACTTGACTTTTACATATCCTTCCCATATATGCATACATACATACATATATATATATATATATATATATATATTTATAGACTTGGGATCATATGAGGCCAACACTTTTTCGTGAGACCCGTAAGATCAATTCTCATCCCTTGGATTATGTCTATAATCGTCAGATCTGAACATTCACAAACGCCACGAAACTTCTCAATAATCACAAAATTGTCACCGTTCAATTTTAGACCATTATATAATTAGCTTATAAAGTTGATCAATGAACGTAAATTGGTCTTACGGGTCTCACGAAAAACCTCTGGTCTCACGTGAACCCAACCCTATATGATCTAATAGTCTAAAGTTGTACGGTGACAATTTTGTGATTATTAAGAAGTCTCGTAGCATTTATGAATATTCAGATCTGA
>NC_037539.1:38822221-38832709 GCF_001531365.2 Cynara cardunculus var. scolymus
ATAGAAATGATTGGAGTTCATTTATTATGATTTGAATATTTATGAAATATGAATATAGTTTATTAATTATGATTAATACTTTATATTAGGAAACAATTAATTGATTAAAAATTGAATGGTTGAGATGAGGGTTGTATAGGGTGTAGGAATGACAAAGGGTGTAGAATAACATCCCTCTCTCTATATATATGTATTTATATATGTATGTATGTATTTATATATGTATATATCATTAAATATACATTTTAGGCCTACACCTTTAAATCTTTAATCCTCTACTTATTTAACAGAACATGGGAGCCCATCAACCCAATATCTCAATTCCCAAATAAGCCCAAACTTTTTTTAATTTGAAAGTTCAAACTTGAAATGGTGAAATTAGATATGACCAAAAACCGGTCTCAGGTAGGGTCTTAATCGATCCCAGGTCAAACAGTAATAATCTGAACCGGTGCCAGTCTTGTCAAAAATAATAAGGCCCGGTTAAGAGTACTTATAACCGGTTAGGGTAATTGGTCTCGTGCCGGTCCCAAACCGGTCCTATATATAAAAAACCTTTTTTTATATACTTTTAATTTATTTTTACTTTACTTTTATTCTAATACACTTTAAAATATGTTATTTGGTCAATCAAATACATTTAAAAAATACGTTTTATTGTAGTTTTATAGATGGTTTTCAATTAATACACTTAAAAGTACGTTTTATTATAAATTTGTAATTAATTTTCAATCAAATACACTTAGAAAGTTAGAAATACATTTAAAATACATATAAAAAAAGAATAGTCTTTGATTTCTTTTTGAAAAAGAACTTTTTTTTCCTCTGGCTACTAAGATGTTTTACCCCAAAGATTTGGGACCAAAAGCGATTAATGTGCCTTGGATGATCTAAATCATTGCTATTTGACTAGGACTTTTCCTAAAAAGTTCCATTTATATACGTTTTTTTTTAAGAATCGGGCCGGTCCTAAAAAGTTCCTGGGACAGGCCTTGTTTTTGACGAAAACCATAACCGGTCCTTAACCAACAGTCCCATACCGGTCCCGGGCCAGTCCCAAGTCGGTCCTGGTCCTGGTCCCGGTCCTCCACCAGTCCCGGGCCAGGCCGGGCCTATTTGGCCACCTCTAGGTGAAAACCCTACAATCAGACATTAGTCCATCATGATTCACGTCTGAGGCTTGCAATCGCAGAATCGTTTCTCAGAGGCTCACAATTGGTAATCGTTTCCTCACAATTAGCAATCGCTCCTCACAATCACAACTTCACGTCTAACGTCTTTGCGACTTCACATCTGTGACTGCTCTATACGACTACACCGTCACAAACGTCATTGGCAGCAACCTGTTTTTCTTCAAAGCTCTATTCACTGAGGATGTCTTCTTCTTCTTTTCCTCCTCCTTCTTCTCCTCCTTCTCCTGCTCCTTCTACTCCTTCTGCACTTCCTTCTTCTCCTTCTTCTTTTTCTCCTCCTTCTACTTCTCCTCCTGCTGCTTCTCCTCCTTCTCCTTCTGCTTCTCCTCCTTCTCCTCCTGCTGCTTCTCCTCCTTCTCCTTCTTCTCCTCCTTCTCTTCCTCCGTCTCCTTCTCTTGCTCCTTCTGCTCCTCCTTCTTCTCCTCCTTCTTCTTCTCCTCCTTCTGCTTCTCCTCCTTCTCCTCCTCCTTCTTCTCCTTCTCCTTCTCCTCCTCTTTCTTCTCCTCCTTCAGAGTCCTAAAATTAGAATATATGAATTGAGTTTTATATCAGCTTTCCAAACCTTAACTGTTTTGAATTATTTACATAATTTATAAATGTCTGTTATCACTAGGTGTTAAGCCTAACACTTTTTCTTAAATGACATGTATATCAAGTTTTCTAAGCAGTAGGGCTCTGAAGTCTTGAGCAGAGTATTTGGATGCCGGTAGAGGCTCTTTTGGGGTCATTAGCTTTTGGCCAAGTCGGTGTTATTCTTTGACAAAATTCTTTTAGAGATGATCGTGACACCCGTCCTTAATCTTAATTTAGTGTAGTTTATATAAGTAGGTTGTTATTTATCATCTAATATCTTCGGGTTGTAAATGCTATATTTTTCCTCATTTTGGGTGATTTAATGTTTTATAGGCTCTATTTATTTCGATTTAAATTCACTCAAATTTTAGGGGTGTTACAGCTAATGATAGTTGTTCAGTAGTAAATAAGTCTAATTCACAAAGTCAACCAATCGGATCATAGTTTACGATTAATTCAATGACTCAAGATGAAAATCAGACTAATGATGCATTTGATGAAGTTGAGTAGGGGATAGAAATAGGAAACCATTATCAATAATATGGAACCACTCTAAGCTGATAAAAGTGGATGGTAATGATAAGGCAAAGTGCAAATATTACAAGAAAAGTCGTTCGAGATATACGCCAACATATCTTAGTAGGGGAGCAAAAGAAGGTCGATGATAGTTCATCATATGTTTCTAACTATACTTTTAATGCAGATAACTCAATGAGAAATCATGCGGAGATGAAAATTATACACGAGTATCCACTTTTTTATAGTAGAACATCTTGGGTCTGAAAATTCGTGGGAAATCCTCAACCTTTGTTTAAGGTCCCGTCTCGAAATACCATTAAAAGTGAAGTATCGAAGATTTATGATTTTAAAAGACAAAGGGCATTGAAGCTGTTAGAGAAGAACACCAATAATGTAGCAATTACCACTGATATATGGACGGCTAGCAATCAAAAAAGGGATTTGTGGATGTCACTGCTCACTTTATTGATCAAAATTGGAATATGTGAAGCCGGAGTATCAGGTATAGTTTACTATTTACATTATAAAATATTAATCTGTTTATATTATTTTTAGTCGTATTAATGTATCAAATGTCGGACTAGGTTTATTATTGTCTTGTCCACATACATCCGAAGTTCTTGCTGATGTACTTTACGATTGTTTATGTGATTGGAATCTTGATACAGATCTGTCCACAATAACTGTTGATAGTTGGACCACAAATGATTCAATAATCAATATCTATTGGACAAGCTTCCTTTGAGTTCACATATGATCAATGGGAGGTTGTTTCACATATGATGTTGCACGTATGTTCTTAATTTGATAGTTCAAGATGATTGGTTGTTACTGAGGACAGATTGAAAGGATTAGAGATGGTGTTGCCTTTTGGACTGTATATTTGTTAACAGTTATCAATTTTTATTTTCGTTATATATTTTAATCGTCTTATTTTTATTGATAATAGATTGTGTTGTTTATATAGAATCTTGTTCAGATGAGACCGAAGCATATTGTCGTACCATTGAGTATGATTATGGCGTGGAAGAGGTAACTATACTACTACTAACAATGATTATGATATATTTATCTATTAGTTTTTTACGTCATACATTTTATTTTGTAGGAAACTAAGGAAAACGAAAGTTTGGGTTGACGAGTTTGGCTGATTGGGGAGTTTCAAGTCGGTAATCTAGTTTATTTGTTTACCGTGAATCGTGATGTTAATTGGATGATGTCTAAACTTCTCTTTACATTTAAATTGCAATCTAAAATATTGTTCGTAATTGGGTTGATTATGTTTGAGAAACTTTAAGCCGGTTTTTTGGTTTGATTACTTCTGCTTCAATGTATGTTTGAGAAATTTGAGTTTTTTTGGGGCCTATTTCGGGTTCAATTCCGGTTTCAGGTATAACCAATTGGAAATATAGAATTTTACCTTTAACGGGTTCCCGAACAGAAATCGGGGAAACCACGGGAACCCGATTGGGGATCCTTGCTAAGATCCCCAAAAGGGATCGTGAACAGTTACGAGGATGGTTTTAGTTAATGGTTTCGGGGACGGGGATACTAATAACTACCTCGAACCTGGCCAATTGTCATTCCTAGAAAAACGTTTAATAATTAAATACGTTATTGAGTTTTGTTTTCAAATAAATGTTATTTTGGGATCTAATTCGTTATTAAGTCTTATTTTGGGATCTAATTCGTTGATTCATGTTCATGGATTTATTACCCAAAGCGTTCATACGAAAGTTTCAAGGACGACACTTTTTTTGAATTATATAAAAAAGTTTAAAGTATGCCTTTAAATTTACTTTTTAAAATAAAGTATATATTTGAATTCTATTTTCATTCAAACAAAGCTTACCTTTGAATTAAGAAACGTAATACTGGTGTCTGATTGGTTTGAGCTTGAGCTCTAAAGATCAAAAGTGCCTGGAGGTCACAGTTCCAAATCCAAGGAAGAATAAAAATCTCATTGTGGCCATGGAGGTTCAAATCCTGTAACCCCGGACTACTCGCAAAACAGGTGGTCGTCATAGGATAAGTCGGCTCATATAGCGGGTTGAATATGGAGATTTCACTATAATAAAATTGGTTTTATAGGACGATTAAAATGTCTAAGTTTTCTAATAAAATAATTTGCAGGACTTAAATTTAGATAAACAAACAAAAAAAAGTGTTATCTAAAAATGTTACAATAAGTTTATAGAGCGTTTTTAGATATTTTAACAAAAAGTTTTAGGACGCCTAAAATGTTTGAGCATATTAATAAAATACTTTATAGGATCTATTTTTATAGGATAAAAAAAAGTTTTGTTTAAAAGTATTACAATAGGTTTATGGAACGCTTTTAAGCTATTGTAACGCTTTTCGATATGACGCATTCACTACACAAAATTGAGTTTATAAGACACTCCCAATCTCTAAGTGTCTCAATAGACCTCTTTATAAGACTTAATTTGTAGGACCAAAATATAAAGTGTCATATCTAAAAGTGTTATAATAAGTTTATATGACGCTTTTGGACGTCTTAACAAGTTTTTTAGGACATTCTTAATACAAAGTTTCGCATTAGCAACTTATGTCCTATAAAAAAATGAGTTTATAGGACATTTTTGAGAAAGTGTTCTATAAACTTGTTTTTTTATAGGACAAAATTTCAAATAGTGTCCTATAAAGTTGATAATGAGACACTTTATATTAAAAGTGTCCTAAAAAACTTATTACGACATCAAAAAACGTCTATAAACTTATTACAACACTTTTAGATAGGACACTTTATTTTTTTGGTCCTATAAACCAAGTCCTATAAAGAGGTCTATTAAAACACTTAGAATTTGAGAATGTCCTATAAACCCGATTTTGTTGTAGTGATTATAGTTTGATCCAATAAACTTAAGTTCTATAAAGTATTCTATTAGGATGTTTAGACATTCTAAATATCCTATTAAACCAATTTATTTTAGTGTTTAAAATTTTAAATACAAGTACAAAATCATAGAAATTGGTGTCCAATTCACAATTTTATCAAATAACGTATTTTTACGCATTTTGTAGAATATACAATACAAGATGACCGGTTTGTGTAACTACATTTTTTGTTAATCCTAACAAGATCAAGCAACTCTGCCAGTCACCTGAGATCGCGGGTCAAATCGTCCGTTCACCCTTTACGCTGATAGCGTACCGTAACATGGGATTTCAATACAAAATCACATGTGAGTTGGACATTTTCGTGTTCGTTTATGTTGACAGCTCAATCCTCCCAATAAATCTTATGCCATTATTCTAATAATCAACTAAAAAGCTTAAATTTCTTTGATTCCCCAACAAAACTAAATGGGATTTCAATTCAAATTCGATGGAGCTTTTCCAAAATGGATCAAGTTGCTAGTAATTATATGCCCTTCAATTCATGAACAATTTGGTTGTCGCAAATTGGTCAAAAGGTTCGAAATATTTTATAAAGAGTGAACTACATTTTTCCTTAATGATGATTGATGGTTTCAATATAATTAAGTGATTCTTAGAATTCTTTTATTTTGGTCCTTTTTTAATTTTATATTATTTTCTATTAAAATTAAAAAAATATATATATATATATACCTTATGTATTTATATAATAAATATTAATATATATGCATATTGATATATTTAGATGATATAATATTTTTTAAAGAAAATTTTAATAAATAACTAAAAAGAGAAAAAGACCTTTCATTTCACGGATAATTTTTAACGAAATTAGTGAAGGACATTTTTTAGAGCAAAAAGCAAACCATAAGGATGATTTCTAGACTTTTCATTAAATCTTAAGAACCAAAATTAAACTTTACGTACTCTTTTATTTATTTTTAAGAGTAAGCTACAATTTTCGTTGATGTGGTTTACACCCAACTATGAAAATCGTCCCTAGACTTCAATAAGTACATTATCATAACTCTGATTAACATTTTGCTTTGAAATTGGTCCCTCTCACTCACAGTGTTAATTTTTATTTTTGTTAAATTAAGGGTAGTTTTTTCATGTATTTCATTTATTTTATTTTCAGAAATTAGTGATATATATGTAATATGAAGGGTAACTTAGTCTTTTTACAATTTCTTTAATTTTTTATTAAATTAAAATAAATCATTTATATATATATATATATAGAGAGAGAGAGAGAGAGAGAGAGAGAGATGGAGGTTCAGGGGAAAGGTGAAGGATCGTGTGAGGAGAAGAGTTAAAGTGAGAAACATAAGAAGTGATCTTGACCCTTAATGACCTTTAATCTTAAACCCACCCATGAATCGTGTTTGATACGGGATTGATCTAGTGCATCTCAACCTAATGTGTATCCAATGGTGAAGATTTCTTCTTACACTTCTCACTTTAACTCTCATTCTCACTGAAACTTAACCCTCAGGGAAAACACCCAAAAAAACGAAAAACTGATGAACACTCTGGTAACCATTCATCTAAAAGGTATGCATATGTGCATAGAAGTAGCTGAAGTTGTTTCTTGGTTTTATGCACGTGTGGATGTTATGCACATATATGTGTTCATATCGTCCAGATGAATGGTTATTAGAGTGTTCCTCAGTTTTTCATTTTTTGGGTTTTCATCCTGAACCTGAACTTATATACATACATACACACACACAAATATCCCAGCAACCATCTTTTACCTTTTCACTAGTTGCCTCCTTCCCCAATCCATCCTTTCCGGCCACCCCTTCATTATTGTAGCCACTTTCTCTTTATCTCCCTTATTCGTACTCACTTTCCACAATGCATACACCCATCTGCATCATCGTTCCAGTGACGAGGTAGAACACACACATGAGGCAGTGACAACCGTTCTAGCAACTCTTACACCACTCTACATGCTAATACAAATACATGGATGATTTCCCTTGCCCTATTTGAACACACACACACACATATGTATAATATCATGTACACATACATCCTACCTTAGGCAGGCACCTCCAACTGCAAGCAACCTTCTCCCAACCCTCTATCCCCTTAGTTGGCCAACATTACATCGAGATACACCTCTATCTTCGATACCCACTCCAACTCAAACAAAATTTGAGACCAATGTCCATCTCCAACTAACTTCGAGAATATAATGGTGTTTAAGGGTGGGAACATCAGTGATCGACGAGGGTGGTGGTGTTTCGTAGTGGGCGTAGTCAGGGCCGTCCTTGGGAGAGGGCGGGCCGGGAGTACGTCCAGGGCCCATAAAAATTAAGGGCCCAAATTTTTTTAATATACACAATAGTAGTTCAAAAAAAATTAGTAAATAGATGACACATAAAAATATTAGTATCTAATATGACAAAAAAAAAACTTTTGTACTACATTAACTATTAAAGACCCAAACATGTGTGAATTAAATATATTGCAGGAAAAAAAATACATAAAGAGGTTAATCTATCGTTCATTATATAATATTATTTAATGTTTTTCTAAGTTTTTATTTTATTATCTAAAACCGACGTCTAAAACTACTTGCTTCGAAAACCTTGATATATTCTCCATAATTTATCTCTCATCGACTCTGTTAATTGTTCCATTCTCATGTGAATTCTATTTTTAAATTAGAATATGATTAATTTTCTTGTTATTAGCTAAGAAAACCTCCATCTTTTGAGAAAATTACCAACCATATAAGACGATACAACTTATATCTATATTTAGAATAATAAAACTATAATTATTTTTTAATAGTTGTTCTTTATTATCTAATATTAAGTTTATAAATCTTATGTACTATTCTATCTCTAAAAAAAGAAATCTCAAACTATCACAACATGAGTTTTTTAATTTATATAATCGATGATTCTAGAAAAATTTGTTTTTATCCTAACTCTATGTTCTTGAGTCTTCTTTTACATAGGAAAGAGAGAAAAGTAATGGGGGAAGAAAAATATTATGTTCTCGAGATTTTTTTAGGGAAAAGAAAAGAAAAGAAAAAGGAAGAAAAAAAATTATATTAAAATTTAATTTATTTCATTATTTTTCCTTCCTCTCTCTTTTTATTAAAAACACAAATAAAATACTTTATTTTTCTTCTTTCCTTTTATTTTCTTTTCCTTTCTCATTCTTTGTTTCCTTCCCAAATTCAAAAACATAATATACAAGTTTAAAATGATGTTAATCTTCCCAAATTCGAAAACATAATATAAAAGTTTAAAATGATGTTAAAAAACATTAACATGGGATGACATGGAAAACCAACCTATTTACATTGTTTTACATAGTGTCACTCGGAAATCAGAAGAATACACTTTGTGACCCCAAATGATATCATTCTATGTACCAAAAGTATATCATATGATGTTTTTGATGATGAAACAAATTACTGATACTACATAAAAATGTTCTAGTAGATAATATTAATTTAGAAATGAGTATTGATTAATTTTGCGACCAAAAATACTCGAAAAAACGGTTTTATATGAATTCAATGTTATTTCTGAGGATAAAAAGAATATATTGAAAAAATATCGTACTTATCGAGGGCACCTTTTTTACATCTCGCCCAGGGCCTAAAAAATGTCAAGGACGGGCCTGGGCGTAGTGGTGACCATGGCAGGGGAATGGTGAGGGTGGTGTTGCTTAGGGACGATGGTGCTAGGTGGTATTTAGGGATGAGGGTATTTGGTGTAGCTTAGAACCATAGAGTTCTTGAGGAGGGTTGTTGGAAACATACAAGAAGTGGAAACTTATCCGACGAGAATATGATGGGATGGGATGGGATGGGATGGGATGGGGTGGGGTGGGGTGGGATAGGTTTGTTTGTGTGGGGCACATTAATAGCTAAAAACAAAATAACAAAAATATAAAAAAACAAGGTGATAAAAAGGGTAAAAAGACCAAGATTCCTCTTACTTAACAGATGAATTTAACAAGTCAGTGACCAGAGATCATTTTAAAAGAAAAATGTGAACCATAGGGACTATAACAGTACTTATTAAAGTCTAGGGACAACTTTCATAGTTAGGGTGTAAATTATATGGAACAAAATTGTAGTTTAATCTTATTTTAGATAGAAAGGAAATAAAATGACCAAATTACCCCTCATTTAAGTAAATTAAACGAAATTTGTTGACGAGAGTTAGTGAAAGGAAAGGAATCTATAACAACCGACAAATCCACATAACATCTAAGACATAATTTATATATCAAACTGTTGGTCTCAACCATCAGATTTGTAAATGATACATCTAGCATCCGATTTAACACTTGGAAAGAAATGCTTAATTACTTACCTTGTAATGGATACCAGGAGTATATTATTCATCAGATATAACACAAGTGTTTATCCTATATACATTATCTATTCAGATAGAACACAAGGGATCATATCTGATTTACAACATCAATCGGATATGACACAAAGTACTAACATCCAAACCTTGAACAACAAAGAAAATTATTAACACTTCACGAATCCAGAATTCGCATTTAGAAAATTTTGCGTACAATTTCTGTTTTTATATCTTAGTCAGCATCAGAAATATAGTTTAAAATAAGATGTGAGATTAAATCTTTGATTTGATTGTCTTCCATCTGAATGGAAGAATCCAATTGACCTATTTTCATGCTCACACCATCTTGATTTTCAAGAAGCCATATTTTATTTGTATCATCCGATGTTTCAACTTCATAATTATTGAATTTGATATATATCTTATATTTTGAAAAAGATAAGATAGGATTTCCATTGTAAGTCATGTTTTGTAATCTGTCATCTGATCAAGCAAATACCTTCAGCAAAATCGAAAACTAGTTGAAGTGAAGTTAGATTGATACCAAAATCTATTAGATTTATGATCTAGCCGATTGAAGAACAGAAGATAGATAAGGCAGATAGTTTAACAAATTCTATCTGGCAAGTTAATTAGAAGAGAAGAATTTGGGACCACGTTTCTTTTACCATCTCTAATCTTAGTGTGTGAACATGTTCAGCATGTCAGCTAAAATAAGTATTGTTGATCCTCTCTCTCAGTGATTTGATGATAATCCCTTTTCCCTTTCCCGTTGTATTTGTGTTTCTGTATTTTCAGTTCCAGCGATCATCAATGAGTATGTTCAGTGATCGYTGAAGAACTTGCATTGTAAATTCATCAGAGACAACAATACTTCAAGAAGACAACACTCACACCAAAGAACCTTCAGCAAACATCGAAGACTGAAACTGAAGATTAGAGACTGGCGAGTA
>NC_037539.1:38833319-38834851 GCF_001531365.2 Cynara cardunculus var. scolymus
TTTATTGTGTTTAGCTAATTTTTTGTATTAATTTATCTCTTCTTAGATAACTTACTGCTTTCAAATGGTTTTACAAATCACAAACACACACATAGAGGATAATGGCTCTCTTGCCAAACCACCCCGGTTTGTCCGTGACAATTTTAGTCTTTGAAAGAACCGGATGTTCCGGCTGTTCCAGCAACAGCTACGACTACCGTGATCCCTGAACGGCAGATTCCAAARCTTCCACATCAGTGGAGCGATGAGGACAAGAAGAAAATAGCTATAGACACGCGTGCTCGGTCTATAATAACTATGTCTCTTCCTGATGAGATATATCACTCTGTGATGAACCTCAAAACTTCTAAATCCGTATGGCATACTCTTTGTGTCCAATACGAAGGAACCACTCAGGTTCAGGAGACTAGAAAGATCAATCTAGTAAGACAGTATGAAAGTTTTCTCTGTGGAAAGTCCGAGACGCTGTCTGAAGTACATCAACAATTTAATTGCCTTCTTATTGATCTTAGGGCTGTCGACAGGGAATATTCTAATTCTGAAACTTTAACTAAGTTTCTAGAATGTCTTCCTGAGTCTTGGGATACTTTTTCCATGTGTCTCAAGATGTCAAATGACATGTCCACTCTTTCTCTTGCTACCTTATACGAGATTCTGCTTAACCATGAGCAATCTCATCAACTGAAAAGAAATCTTGTAAGAGATTTCAAGGAAATGAAAAGCTCTTCTTTAGCTTTGATCTCTGAATCTTCTTCAGTTGAAACCTCTACTCCTTTTGTTTCTTCTCTACCTCCCGTGGTCATCACGGAGATAGACTCTTCCGAGGACATTCAAGAATCTGATTTTAACATATTTTGATGAGTCTCTGGCACTCCTGACTAAGTCATTTAGGAGGTTCGCCAGTAAAAGCAATTTCGGCAGATCTCCTCAACTACCCCTCAGGGAGAAGCCAAAGTCTGAAAGAATAGACAAGGCTTCAGCTGTCTGCTACAATTGGCACCGGCCCGGACGTTTTGCAGGTGAATGCAGATCCAAGAAGACTGCGATGCCATCTTCAAAAGCCTCTTCCTCCTTTAGGACCAAAGATGATAAATACTTAAATTGTCTGCTACCATTGAAGGATGGTGTAAAGCTTCTCTCAARGCCTCTGAGATCATTAACGCTCAGATCCCTKCCAAGAAAACGACTGGTCTAGGATTCTTCTATGATCAGGAAGAAAGTGTTAAAGACAAGTCCATGCTTAAATTTGGTACTTTTGTCTCTTCTATTCCCAACACTTCTTCCWCTCRRTCCTCTTCCTTTACTGAGAGTCATCTTGAAGGAACTCCTTTGAGTTCTGGATGCAAAGACAAAGGTAAATCCAATGTCATAGCATCCCTTCCCAAGAAGTCTAACAAGACAAATAGATCTAAACCTATACCTTCAACTTGTAAAACTTCTTCCTCTTCAGGGACTAGGAAATCTGAATCCCTTCATAAATCTAAGTCACAGCTCAAGGTGAATTTTTCACCTAAGGAATCCATTCCCTCAAA
>NC_037539.1:38841902-38844644 GCF_001531365.2 Cynara cardunculus var. scolymus
TCTTCATTCACAAAGGTCAGGATCTTCTTCTTTTCTATTTCTTTGTTATAAGAAATCTGTTTAATGTTGTTAAGAATCTTGTTCTCTTAATACATTAAACTAAAGATTTTTAATCATTTCCTTCTTGATTAAATAAATATGTTTCTTAATACACATTCTACTTGAAAAACCCTTTTTTTTGGTTTTTTCAAATGAAGTTTTTCCTTGTTTAAAAACTTTTTCTATACTCTTTTAACTATATATTCTTGGTATTTTTCTAACCTTTAATCTTCTTGTTTATTTGTTTTTTTAACAAAATACAGATGGCTGCCAAGAACGTCAACTTTACCCTTGACGAGATCTCCATCAAGGCCAACAATCATCTTGCCTTGCTAGAGATACCACCCACAAGAGCCTTCTACCAACCGGCGGCTGACTTTCTCAAACAGTCGTCGCTCGGCTACGCTCTCAACCATGAGCCTCTCATGGTTAAGGAAATACTCCAGCAATTCTGGTACACTGCTGAGGTCGTTGAGGTCCAAGACGACGCTGGACGAAAAATGGAGCAAATCCACTTTACTTTCAATCGCATGGAAGTAAAATTTGGAGTTTCTACGCTTCGCTCAGCTCTCCGTCTTCCCAAGGGTCCCTTCGACAGCGAACCCTCATCTGCCGAGATCATTTCCTTCCTCGATGCCATTGGCTACCAGTGGCCAATGAAGAAGGACTCTGACGCTCCTCTCAAGTCACTCTCGAAGATTGAGAAAAATCAGATGTCAGCTGTCTGGCAATACCTATTTTCTCACTTCATCCAGTGCATGGGTGGAAAGACTGGTGGTCAGGACCAGGCCTCTAGGATTGCCTTGACGATAGGCATATCTGCGATTCAGCGTCGCAATATAAATTATGTTGCGGTCATTTTCGATGACCTGGTGCTCAAGCTGAACAAGCGCCAGCGAGAAAAGGTGGTGCCTTACACCAGGTTCCTCTCTATGGTGATGACTAAAATCTTCAAAAGTCTTTACCCTACAGAAGGTAACCTTGCAGCTTACCGGCTTGGCTCCAGGATTCTGGAACATAAGCGGAGGGACAGTGATGTGGCACTCTCTTCTAATTTGTCCATCACTACCTCTTCCTCTCAGGTGACAAGGATAAGGGCAAACCTCCCTGAGTCTAGCCTAGTCACCACAACCTCTTCTAAACGACCCTCTCAACCATCTCTTGGTTCTCCTCAGAGAGCCAAGAAATCCAAAAAGGGGACAACCACGTCTCTAGCTGGAGCCTCTCAAAAGGCTTTAGTTATTGAAACAAGCCTTACCCCCGAGGCGTCTTCTGCTAACCCTCCCARCTCTTCAGTGATCTCTCCTATCACTGTCGTATCAGTGGCACCTTTCCCAACCACTTCAGTGACCCAAATCACTGAAGTGTAGATATCAGCGCCGCCACCGCTGAACACTCACGTCTTTTCTCAACCATTTTCTCTTCTCCTCCCTCCTTGGTCTTTACACATGTCGATGATGTATCAGCGACTGTCCTTCCTGATACTGAGACACGCACCACAGGACCTGAGGTTGCTCCTCTCGATACTCCTCAGCATACGTTGTCCATCCTTTCGAGGACTTCTCTGCTCCCACCAGTGACACTCCTTTTGATGTCACTGAAGGCCCCTCAGGTATTTCATCTTCCTACCCTTCATTTCTTCTAACCTTGAGCCTACAGCTCATACTTCTTCCTTTGCAGGTCCTTCTTTGATGCAGCAGCCTGCTGCTCATGAAGGTGGAGGAGATGCTGGAGAAAGAGAGAAAGATGATGGAGGAGATGAGGATGTCAATGATGACTATGATATGGCATATGACGTCAAGCTTCTCCTTCCAGCCGTTGATACCGTCCTCTCCAAGGTCAACGAAGTTCACCAAGAGATGCCCCGCCAAGGCGATCTTGATGCGAACTTTCTAGCCCTCCAGGCGGACGTTCAAGAAGTTCATAGTCAGCTCCAGACTCTCCAAGAAGATGTTCACGCCAACAACGACGCCATTGCTGTTCTTCACAGCAGGGCTGACGATGCGCAGGCGATTGCTGATTAGCAACTTGGACTTCTTCAGCAAATCTTGGATGCTGTCCGTCAACCAGCTCCAGTGAGTGCACCCTCCTTCTCTACCAATGATCGTGCCCAGCTCCATGTGATGCGTGAGGCAACAACAACTCTAGCCAATGCTTTGCAAAGGCTGGAAGATTCCATGGTTCTCCAGCGATAGCGCTTGGACGAACCCTCTGGCCAATTCTCTCAAGTTTTAGCCAGAGAGGGGGAGATGAGGTCCAATGCTGGTGGATCATCTGATGCTGCTCCTACAGCTTCTCAGGCTGTTGGCCCAGTATCAGCTTCAATTGCAGTTGAAGCCGAGGCTGTTGAAGCTGAAGCAGTTACTGCTCCTGTAATCATGTGCATCGAAGTTGTTCTAGCTGAGGTTGACAAAGCCATCCCTAGGGATGATGTCCATACTGTCACTACTGCTGGTGATGATGATGACGTTGATGTGGATGATGAAGACGATGATGAACCTGTCATTCCAGACACCAGAGATGATCTAGATGGTGACGACGACGATGATGATGAAGATGACTTCACCATCAAGTTCCAGAAGCCATCAACCGTCACCAGAGGTGTTGCCCTCGGGGAAGCTCAATCCCAGGGGGAGCAAAGACAAGGTGAATCGACTCCATCAGGGCACCAGGACCCAAGTCGAAAGGCAAGGCGGTCGCTGA
>NC_037539.1:38846589-38867169 GCF_001531365.2 Cynara cardunculus var. scolymus
CTTCAGGTCATTCCAGCATTCAGCGATCAAATGAAGCTTGCTTAGCACGATTGTTGTTGTCTTGTCCTTATGCACACAAAGGACAAACCCATACCCTTGCAAAAGTTAGTACGGTACGGAGCCGATTAGTCGACTATTTGTCCACCAACTTGTCGACTATTTGTCCACCAACTTTAAGCAAGGATGTCTGCTCAAGAATAGTGCTTTTGTACTATTCACTGTAGCAAAGGACAAGCCTTCCTCTTAAGGCTTGACACGCACTCTAAACATACCTTATTGCATTAAATGTTCATTTAATGCATTGGGTATAAATAGAAGTGTTTCTTCTCTTTGCAGAGCGCGCGCATCACTCTTCAACCTAATTCTTACTTCAAGCATCCTCTAGTTTAAGTAAAGGATCTATCATATATCATTCTCTTTTCTGTGTTTACTAAAGATCTGTGTGTAACCAAAGATTGTTTAAATAGGTTTTCTTTACCTTATCTTTCCGCAAACAGTCTTGTAAAATCTGTATTGATCTTCTCTATCAATATATATTTTAAATTTGAAAATACTGTGTTTGTATTCATCCCCCCCTTCTACAAACTGTTTATATTCTTGTAGACCCTTACGGGACCAACAAGTATAATTCATTTACTTTACTAATTCACCCTACACATTAAAGTATGTTAGGTAAAGCAAGTTCAAAAGTACTATTTAATTAGTATCATACTTTCTTTATTGTTCACTCAACATACAGAAGGATGGTTGAAACAACAAGTTTCTACATCATATCAAAAGGCTGATATGAAAAGTACAAAGGTACATAGATCATCAAATGAAATTAAGACACGCGTTGAAGTTGCATTATGGCATTTAGAGCATGGACTGCTATAAGAGGCAGTCTCTGGATCAAATGCAACTTGACTCTTTGAAGAATTTCTAAATGCATATTCTTTCATATCAACACCTTAACCTCTGAAGATTATCTCAGCTCTTCATATCTGAAAGAATGCCTTCTTCTCTTACTCTTTCACTGTTAACAAATTTGTCACCGGTCAGATTGTTTAAGATCACATGTCTTACCTTCCAAACTTCTGTAACAAATATATAATTCTTTGTTTTAATACAAAATATAGAATTGAAAATTGAAAATTTGTTGTGTTTGTATTCAATCCCCCATTCTTCTACAAACACATTTAATATAAGTCATTAACCCTTCAGAGACCAACACAAACCATACGGGGTATCTATTGGATCCTAACTTACAAAATTATACAGCTGATTAAAGCTACTACAAACTTTTTGCTAAAATAGAACTTCATACAAATAGGTTCATATAACCAGAATACTAAAAGTAAACTTCACCAAATCCTCAACAAGCTTTATATATAATAGTTCACATAACACGATCTCATGCTTTTCCTTTTCCTTTATTTTCTAACTGATGTTCCCTTGAAATGCATATTTTTTAGAATAAAATGAGAGTTAGACCATACAGACTTCTAGTCCCTGTCAGTTAACATCCAGTATAAACCAGTTAATTAAAAAAATAATATCGACGATGGTCCACCATACGAAACATATTTATGAACAAAATATATATACATATCCCCCCTTCATGGACCTTCACAGTTACAACGCACACAACTTCTGTTGTGTAAGTCCCTTTTATCCCGAGAATCAATCATCACCATATGTATTAACTCCCAACAACATGTAATAGAAAACCGTAACATCGGGGTATCACTTGATATTATATGCATTTTAGTTCGAAAATGTTATAAGAAAGCTCACATTGATTACGAGGATACTTTAAATTCACATCCGTTAGCGAATCCCGATACCGAAAACTTAAAACTCGGTAAAGGGAGCATAGAAAAGAATCAAGAGAGAGTTAGACTCAATCTTATATCTAAACAAATTTTAAGAAACAAAAACGATACCCTGAAAGACCCCGAAACAACACCAGGAAAAAATAAAAAAGTTACTCAACAATGACTTACAAGACTTGCCACCGACCAAGGTCAAGGAAAAAAGGCCGCATAAGTCGATGGACTTGCTTGATTTGACTTGCTCAACCCTATGCGTAAACCAGAAACTTACCAATCCTTAGGAACACTTCTATTTCTACCAAAACACAACAATAACCCATAGATTGACCCCTAAAAAAAGGACATGAATCAAAAATTCAAAATATCACAACACATAAAGTCACACAACCTAGCCTGCAACTGAAGTCGCAGGACTCACTGGAGTCCATTGACCCCTGTTCTTTGACCTACAACTCCAGTTTCAAAACTCAATTCAAATCCAAACTGGGTTAAATCCAAATTCAAATCCAACCATAAAACTTCATAAATCATGAAAGTTGACTTAATCAACCTTGGAATAAACCATGAACTTAAAAATAAAGTTGAAATAGAACTCTAGTCAAAAGATTTAACCAATTCAAGAAATTTAAAATCAAACCAATAATCAAACTCCTCTGTGAATTTCCACCCTCTATACCTAACTCAAAACATAACAAACGCAAGACTCCCTAGTAAGAGGTTGGAAGACGAACATACCTTGATGAAAATTTTCAACCACACGACTCGACACCATTTTTCAATGGCCAACTCTAGAAGATGAACTTCAAAGAAAAACTTTCTACCCAAACACATTCACATACACACACACTTAGAGGATGCAAGAGACCAAAATATAGAAATGACTAGAGAAGGAGATAACACACGTAAATGGGTTTTCAAAAATTTCAATCGAAACCTTGAACTATAAGCAAAAAGCACAGTAAACCACTGAACTTTCTATCTTAATAAAACTTAATGAACCAAGATATTACAGAATCCAAGTTTTTTTCTTTGCAAACATGGAAGACAAATGTATAATAAAAGAACTGTATTAACAAATTCTGTTGAAACCAACTCTTTTATATAAAATATTCATATTTATGTTAATTAAAAAACAACTCTTTTGTCATATTACTTATGATGTAAACGCTCTAATGTAATTGGAAATGGACAAACTCAGTTGATTTTTCACAAATGAAGCTCGTCAATTGTTTGTCACGTATAAAACTGTTAAGAAAATTGGTTTTAGACATTTGTCAACAACTCGCCCAATGAAAAATAATAGAGATAAAAGACAATACAAAAATCCACGTGAAACGATTTCCAAAATCAAAAAAAGTCCAAAGACCTCCGAAGAAAAAAATAAGTATATGAAAACTTATTAACATCATGCAATTCTAATTTCTCAAACTATCCCTAAACTCACACTCTTATAGATTAATACTCACACATTTTTTTATTAAACTGGATATCCAACCTGATTAATCACAGGACGACCACCTGCTTTGCAAGTAGCACAGAGTCACCGTATTTGAACCTCCAAAACAAGATAACAAGAAAAATTATAAATTACTTAAATTGTATTTAATTAGGATGCTATGAAACCAAAGATGCAGACACGTTTATACGCATAAAGTCGACTCCACGTTTTGTTGCTCCAACTTATTTTGAACAACCTTACATGCATATAAACTTTCGTTTTTATCTTAGTTTTAATTATCGACAGATACAATAAAAAATCATTTAAAAGCAAAAATCAATTAAGATGACTGAATCTAATTCATTAGTTGATTCTTAATTTGTCAAGTTCATCGGCTGTTTGGTAAGATTAGTTAAATAAACAAATATATTAACAACTTTTCTTTCTTTCCATTCATACATGCACCTATTAATTATTACTATAATAATAATAATAATTTATTATTATTATTATGGAAACATCTGTTAAGATCTAATTTCAGATGCCAAGTATAGTGCATTCAATTTTGTTGCCTCAATGGGTGTCTAGAGAGTTACCATTCAGACGTCATTGCTTTTTGTCATTTTCAGATTATTTTAATTCCAAAAATGTCTTCTTGCTCTCTAACTCGTCTCATGTTTGATATGTCCCATGTTAGAAAAAGAAATAAACTAATCATAGTTGATAACCTTTATATTTATAATAATTCAAACATAAATTGCACCAAACTACATGTTTTTGTTGGTCAATGTGTTACCGTGTTTGTGTTGATATTGATATCTATATATATATATATAGAGAGAGAGAGAGAGAGAAAGAGTTTGTTTCAAATACAACCTGTTGCATTTGTACAACCAATGTAACTCAATAAATTGAGATATTTATGGAAATGATGAGAATTCATTTATTATAATTTGAATATTTATGGAAGATGAATATGGTTTATTTATTATGATCAATACTTTATATTATGAAACAATCAAAACTTCTATGAAATCACATATTAATCAAATGAAATGAACGGTCGAGATTRGGTTGTATTGGTTGCACAAATGTCAAGGGTTGTATAATAACCAACCTATATATATATATAACTTTGGTCAAGTTTGGTGCAAGAAAGAATGTATCCATCTCTCACATCATCTGTGACCTAAGGTTTTCAAAGGGTATACGAAAACAAAATCTTTTAACTATGATTAAATATTTAAAATTCTTTAATAAAATAAACTAACATGATTAATTAAGCAAAGACGCGATGACAAATGTAAAAGGTCATAAAATCAACGAGATAAGTTCAATACATTAAACCTGTTGGGTTGTGAACTGGTTAATTAAACATCAAGTGATTTAATGGAAAATTTCATCTATTATGTGTTCGAATTCATGTGCCATAAATTTTTTTTTTTTGTTTTTAGAAATCTTAATAATATGTATGATGTATCTCAACACAAACTTTAAGAGATCTGAATGTTTACAATACAAAAATGTAAGAAGATTCAACGTTAACTTTTAAGAGAGAGAAAAATTAAACTACAATATCAAAACATATATTAGAGCGTGAAAATGAATCTTACTCTCATTTGTAGAAACAACAAATTTAACCATAAGGGTGGTGCCTGATTGGTTTGAGCTTATTCCAAAAGTCAAAAGTGCCTAGAAATCCCAAATTTAAATCTAAGGAGGAATAAAAATCTTATTGTGGCCACGAAGGTACAGTGACTTTGGGCTACTGCAAAGCAAGTGGTCATCCTGAGATTAGTCGGCTTACATAGCAGGTTGAATATCCAGGTTAATAAAAAAACAAATTTATATGTGAATGATGAAATTACATAAATACTCCTCCAAGAAACCAACTTAATGCTCTGCTAACCTTCAACTTCAGAATCTTTTATAGCACAACCTTCTGCTTTTCATTGAATCAACCATTGTGCTCCTTCAACATTAAAACCATCAATAGATAACCAACTTAAATCAGCAGACCAGTTTAAGTCAAAAAGTGTCAAGATTGCTACAACAAAAATAGTTTTAACATCCTTCCTCAATCTTGACACTTGAACAAGTCAAGCATGTTCAACATAGAACATAAACAATTATGATGATTTACATCAAGAGATTTTGTGAAAATATCAGCAAGAAAAACTTTTACGGTGTTTAACAACCCACATGAGATTCTTTATCATGGGTGGATGAACTCGATGACCAATGTTTCATAATAAAAGCTCCATAATATATACTTGTGGTATACTTTTGTGTTCTACCACTATCAATGTAGATCGGGTCTCCCGGTCGTCGCAAGACACACTATTGACTTTATTGTTGCGTAGGCATAGGAGTCAGTTTGAATGGATGATCATTCCCTTATTGTTGCGTGAAATAGGCATTGGGTCTTCATAGGCAATATGGTGGGGACTCTTTGAGTCRGGCATCAACTATTGACCAACATAATGTAATTTCTTGTGAACGAGCTTAACTAGGATTTTGGAGATCTCAAAGTATAGACCTAGTGTAGTTGAACTTGGTGAATCCACAAGCAATAGACTTGGAGCAGTTGAGCTTGTTAACTCATTAAATTACAGACTTGGAGTGGCTGATCTTAAAGAATGTTAATCCACAAGTGAAGTTCATATAACGTAGATATGTAACCTACTTTTGTGTTCATTGCAAGGCTAGACCATAGGCTCCTGAGGCGATATTGCCATTTTAGAATTATGGGCCTAAAATTATCAGTCTCCTTCGTCACATAAATGTTTGTTTTGGATATGATATTTTATCCATGTTTTCGATGTTTTTTTGGGTACGGAATATACCCATAATTTGATATTTTGGATGTCATGTATTACTTACATTTTGTTGCTTTGAATACTTAAATTTTATTCATGTTTCCGGCATTTGAATATCAAGCTTTATTTATATTTTGTGTGGGTGTTTCATGTTAAACGTGTGTTTTCATTAATAAGGTTTTATCACGATAATGGTGGGTTTTAGAAAAGAGGTTGCTTTTATATTCAATACACTTCATCTTGGAAATTATTATTTAAATAATATTCTTTCAGCTTTACTGTTGTATATTAATGATGAAAATTGTTTTAACTCATTAGGCGTTAAGCCTAATTAACCTTTTTTTTTATTGTTGGCATGTGCTTCAGGTCCTTGGCATATGATATTAGCGACACCATGAAAAGTTGAGTGCTAGTTAGATGCATGAGTATAATTTAAATATTCAGGAATGTCTTCCATATTTTGGAATAGCGACTGCATTCGGTTTTAGTAAGACCCGAGCTCAGCCTAGACTTTATGTAAGGTTTGGTTTGCCACTTTGTTGATGTTAAATCTGGACTTTTTTTTTTTTTTTGAGGAAATCAGGTATTGATTTGTAGAAAGGAATTTACCTTTTAATCGATGCTTTACTGAAAACTTTAATTTAGTCGCTTTTCCAGATTTGATGGTATTACACAGAGACCTGAATAGATATTCAACATTCCTGAGAGAATCGAGTAAAACATAAACCAAGAAAACAAAAAATGGATCCATAAAGAAGGAACAGATCTCAAGACAAAAAACCAAACAAAAAATAGATCGGGTCTCCCGGTCGTCGCAAGACACACTATTGACTTTATTGTTGCGTAGGCATAGGAGTCAGTTTGAATGGATGATCATTCCCTTATTGTTGCGTGAAATAGGCATTGGGTCTTCATAGGCAATATGGTGGGGACTCTTTGAGTCRGGCATCAACTATTGACCAACATAATGTAATTTCTTGTGAACGAGCWTAAYTAGGATTTTGGAGATCTCAAAGTATAGACCTAGTGTAGTTGAACTTGGTGAATCCACAAGCAATAGACTTGGAGCAGTTGAGCTTGTTAACTCATTAAACTACAGACTGGGAGTGGTTGATCTTAAAAAATGTTAATCCATAAGTGAAGTTCATATAACATAGATATGTAACCTACTATTGTATTCATTGCAAGGCTAGACGATAGGCTCCTGAGGAGATATTCCCATTTTAGAATTGTGGGGCTAAAATTGTCGATCTCCTTCATCACATAAATGTTTGTTTTGGACATGATATTTGACCCATGTTTTTGATGTTATTTTGGGTACGGAATATACCCATAATTTGATGTTTTGAATGTCGTCTATTACTTACATTTTGTTGTTTTGAATACTTGAGTTTTATTCATGTTTCCGGCATTTGAATATCAAGTTTTATTTATATTTTGTGTGGGTATTGAATTTTGGTTTCATGTTAAACATGTGTTTTCATTAACATGGTTTTATCACGATAATGATGGGTTTTAGGAAAGAGGTTGCTTTTATATTCAATACACTTTATCTTGGAAATTATTATTTAAATAATATTCTTTCAGCTTTAATGTTGTATATTAATGATGAAAATTGTTTTAATTCACTAGGTGTTAAGCCTAATTAACCCCTTTTTATTTGTCGGCATGTGCTTCAGGTCTTTGGCGTATGATATTAGCGACATCATGAAAAGTTGAGTGCTAGTTAGATGCATGAGAAGAATTTAAATATTCGGGAACATCTTCCATGTTTTGGAATAGCAACTGCATTCGGTTTTAATAAGACCCAAGCTCAGCCTAGACTTTATGTAAGATTTGAAACCTAGTTAATCTAGGCACTCAATCTAGGCTTGGAAACTATTTTATATTTGTGATCGAGGAGACATATCTTAAACAAATGAATAATGATATGATACATAGAAAAGAAATATAACACCTTTTTTAGTCGTGGTTCGCGATGATTGACGATTCAAAATCAAACGAGTTCTAGACCCTTTCCAGAAACTAGGTCGAGACTCAAGAGCCGAGCGAGAGTGAGAGCCGAGAGGTTTGTTCAGGTCAGAGGTCACCTAGAAACACAAACGATTTAGAGAGAGAGGGGGAGAACGAGTTTCGGAGTTCATGAATTGTGAGTTCGTCTAATACTCTACTCTAGTCACTCTTGAATTTTGAAGCGAGACTGAGATAGATGAATCAGATGAATGATGATGCGGTCGATGCCCTTGTCCCTTACGTTATAGAGTAACAATAATGTTTTTTAAGGTCCAAAATGAACCTATCTATATAGAAATGGGCTTCAGAAAGTAATGCCCTTGAGTTATTTGTTGCCCTGGACCGTCGCCCCTCTGGCCTATAGACGGGACTCCTCCTGACCATCTAGAAAACCTTAACATAAAATTTCGTATCATTCTCAACACAAATCCTAAAAAGATCCGAATGTTTAAATACAAAAATTTATACGAATGAAAATCCTAATTTCTCACACACTGATAGAAAGAAATTAAACTACAATAAAGAAACAAATTTTAGAGCATGAAAATGAATCTTGCCCTCAAATGAAGAAAACAACAAACTTAAATATGAATAATGAAATTACAGATATAGTCCTCCAAGAAACCAACTTCATGCTCCCCTAACCTTCAACTTCAACATCTTTTATCAGCACAGCCCTTCTACCTTTTCTTGAATCAACCATTATGCTCCTTCAGGAATATTACAACCATCAATAAAGAACCAACTTAAATCAGAAAACTAATTTAAGTCAAAAGAAGTGTCAAGATTGCTATAATAAAACTAGTTTTAACAGTTGTGACCATGGAGCTTCATATGCGATGACTTCAAGCTATTCGTTACTATCCAAAGAATTAGTCGGTGCGTGTAAGTTGTCCCGAATACTCATAGTTACCCAAAAACAAGTTCAATACATCAATTTTGATTATATCTTTAACATTGTTTCGTTAAGAACATTCACAATATATGGAGATACGTGACACATAAATACGTTCAATAACTTCTACTATGAACGTAAGTTCTTGGAAAAAATATATACAACTGTTTCATTATACGATAGATTCAAGTTTAAAGAAAATGAAAATGAATAAGGTTGTTGTGTGTGGACTCTTTTTCTTCAATTATCCTATCATATACTTATATATATATATATATATATATACTTATATATATATATACTTATATATATATATACTTATATTAGGGGTGAACAAAAAACCGCCAACCCGTGAAACCCGCCCAACCCGAACCGCTAACAACCCCGATTAAACCCAAACCGCCAAACCGCTAAACCGCCAAACCGCTAACCGCCAAACCGCTAATTAGAAGGGTTGAAATTGGGTTGGCATAACGTAACCCAACCCAAACCGCCAACCCGCCTCAAATGTATATTTTTTTATAAAATTATGTATATATATATATGTAATATTTATAAAAATGAAAKATGTGTTGTGACTTGTGAATTTGGTTTAACACCTTAGCCCAATAATCCCTTAGCCCAATAATCCCTTGCAATAATCCTTAGGCTTAGCCCAAGTGCCCAACCAGCCAACAAGCCAACAAAAATGGAATAACAATTAAACAAAATTACAAACCCTAGTCCTACTCCCCCTTCACGGCTTCACTATCACTGGTACACCACTACACCACTTCACCCTCGCTTACTCCTACTCGCTACTTAGAATTTAGAAACAGTCACCAAATCGGCAAATCCTCAATTCCTCATCACCGTCGTTACTTCTTCTCCATCGCCGTCGTCCCTACTTCTTCTCCATCGCTTCGTCCGTCCTTCGCCATCGTCCTTTTTTTGTATAGGCTACCAAACTAGAATCACCACCAAAGAATGATTCCAAAGAATCTCAAAGAAAAAGATTATTGGAATCATTTTTGCAACAACAACAAATGGACGTGCCGGAAAACATGAACGACGTTGATAGATATTTGGTTGATGGATCTATCAATCCAAAAACTCCATCATTTGACGTATTACTTTGGTGGAAAGATAATACTAATAGGTATAGCATTTTGTCTATGATAGCTAGAGATGTTCTTGCTATACCTATATCTACTGTAGCATCTAAATCCGGCTTCAGTACTAGCGGTCGTATTTTAGACTCATTTAGAAGCTCTTTGAGTCCAAAAATGGTGGAGGCCCTTGTATGCACACAAAGTTGGTTGAAAGAGAACAATAAGGGGATTCAAATAAGTGAGTTTTTAGATGAAATTTCATCTTATGACTTTCTTGAAGAAAGTAAACTTAACGATTGTTCTTTTTTCATGCTTATATAGTTACATATTCTTACTAAATTATTTAATATTGTTTTTGAATTGTAGACAAGCTCAAGGAGAATGCAACATCGGAGTCGGGAAGGTCAAAGACGGTTGTACTTGATTGAACATTTAACATATGAAAATGGGAAGTCTATTACTCGTATCAAACTTTTGATTTTTGAAAATTGATTTCAAGACTTGAGGATTTAGTCTTTATATATACTTTTGGATGATTGTAATAATTAATGACTTTGTTGGTATACTTTTAGTATTATTTATCATATTTCACTTGACAATTTTATGAGTTTTAGTAACCCGCCAACCCAACCCAACCCGCCCTAACCCGCAAGGGTTGGGTTGGGTTGGGTTATACTTTTGAATGGGTTGGGTTGGGTTGAAATTTTTCAAACCGCCGTAATTGGATTGGGTTGAAAAAACGTCATAAACCGCCCAACCCAACCCGTGTTCACCCCTAACTTATATAACACGAATCGTAAGCGTGGACGTATTATATAATGACGTCACCATGTTCATGTCATTGTGACACATACTATTTAAATAATCTCTTTCTCCTTCTCTTTTTCTCTCCCTCTCTTTCCTAGAAGCACCATTCAATGCTTTCTTTTTTGTTTACCCCTGTTTGGGGTTGATATTGATATCACTTACGTCAACTTTTTCAACCCCTTTACTCACATACTCGTTTCCTCACATACTCACTCCCTCACATTCAATCCAATTTTTTAAAATTAAAATATTAAATTTACATTTCATACATCTATAATTAGTTAATTAATTTACTTTACGTTCTTTACTTTTAAGTTTTTCATTTTACACATTTATCAAATTAACATATATAATTGTATATCAATTAAAATATGTTTAAAAAATACATTTTTATTTTAACAAGTTACACCATTATAATCGGCTCGTTAATACCTTCGAAATGAGTCAAATATTGAATTGTTTTTTACTTAATTATATTATTATATATTATATATTATGAAAAAATATTTTTAATATTTACGATTTATATTTTTATAGTTATTTATTTATTTATGATACATCATTTATTTTTAAAATTATACTTTATATTCTGTAGTTACTTAATTAATTTATTTTTACAYTTTTATCACATTAACATACATAAACGTATATCTATACTATATTATAAAGCATTTAACAAAAACTCTTAAAAACCACTTTTTATGCGTAAACCCAATATTGAACATATTGAACATCGTTTTATCTAATTATGGAACTGTAATTATATAAATATTATAAGGGTATAAAATAAAAATAAAGAAGTAAATAAATATAATAAATTTTTATAAAGATATAAAGTATAATATTGAAAAAAATTCATATACAAATATATAATTTAAAAAATACATATTTTTATTACATCATTAATTAGTAATAATATAAAGTTAATTAATTTATATAATTATTAAAAAACATGTATCCTTAATACTTTATTAATTAATAATAATATGTAATTAATTAATATATGTAATTATAGTATAGATTAAAAATAACAAAAAAACGTAAAGGATATAAAAGAAAAGTATTTAGAAAGTTAAAAGGTTAAAACTAAAAATATAAAGGGTTAAAAATGAAAAATAAAATAAACTTATTTTAATGTTTGAAGTAGGTAAACAATAGGGAAAAAAAAAGGAGGGGCTGGGGATAGAACAGTTATCGATCATTGGAGTTGGAGGTGAGGTTTATAAAGTCGATTATGCCTTTAGTTTTTCTTCATTAACACCCATCAAAATCTCTCTCTCTCTCTCTCTCTAAAACACACCCACCAAAAGTGAAGTAGGTTTAAAGAGATCAAAATCTGTCTCTGGAAATACCATAGAAAAGGTGAAGCAGGTGCAAAGAGATGGGTGAGATGGTGGATGGAAGGAAGCAAGGAGAAGGTGTTTCAGAAAAAAGGATTGATATAATGAGTGGTGAAGGGGATATCGCATGCCAGTGCATGCTGGATTACTACTCCACAACTCCGGAATCCGAGCAACTTGATTCCCAGGTAGACCGGAATGTAATGAAGCAACCACCGGACCGTTGGTTTCCAATCACCCAATCAACAAACGGGAATTCGTGGACGGCGACCTTCCATTTGCTTTCCTCCGGAATCGGAACTCAAACACTATTTCTCCCTCTCGCCTTTGTATATCTCGGCTGGTAAGACCACCGGGTGTATTTTCTATTCCATTCATCGCCATGAAAAAGTTTCGACTTAAAAATTACTTATTTAAAGGTTTTGGTAACGACAACAATATCTCTACACATATATATGTATGTATATATATATATAGAGAGAGAGAGGGTGTTGGGGAATTGTATATATATATATATATATATATATATATATATATATGTTCTGCACTGATTAATTGGACCCATATACACTTTCTTGTTGCAGGTATTGGGGGATTCTGTGTTTGTCTGTGGCATTTGTATGGCAGCTCTACACGATTGGGTTGCTAGTGAATCTTCATGAGTCCATCGACGGTACTCGTTACAACAGATACATTCAACTATCCATGGCTGCCTTTGGTGTGTATATATCAACATCCTTTTCTTTACTAAAAGACCTTTTATGAAGATACAAAAAGTGGACCTTTAATGTTGAATGACTTCATTTTGTAGGTGAAAAATTGGGGAAACTTCTAGCCATCTTCCCAATCATGTATCTTTCAGGTGGTACGTGTGTGATGTTCATAATCACAGGCGGTGGAACCATGAAACGATTTTATCAACTCTTGTGTGAGGATTGTTCTTCCAAACAGACCTTGACGACTACAGAATGGTTCTTGGTTTTCATTTGTTTGGCAATTCTTGTGTCCCTCTTCTTGCCGAATTTGCATTCCGTAGCTCTTGTCTCGTTTCTTGGAGCGATCATGGCGGTTGGATACTGTACGATCTTATGGGTATTTTTCATTGCAAAAGGAAGGGATGACCATACTGTTTATGATCCATCAAAAGCTGTTGCCTCAGAAGTTGGTCGAGTTCGAAGCATCTTGAATGCACTTGGGATCATTGCCCTTGCATTTAGAGGCCATAATGTTGTCTTAGAGATACAGGTAAATGTTATATATCCAACTGCTTTTAATCAATAATGATACTTTAATTAATTAACAACATGATTAACCATGCTTAATTTGTTGTGCTGTTTAAAGGGTACTTTGCCGTCAACCCCAAATCGCTCATCATCAAACCTCATGTGGAAAGGAGTGATCGCATCATATCTCATCATTGCAATGTGTTTCTTCCCTTTTGCAATTGTTGGATACTGGGCCATGGGGAACAAGGTTAGCAAAGTCTTCCATTTCAAAATCAACCTTCGAATTTAACCTCAATCATGTACTAATTAACACTCAAAATGGTTCCAGTTTCCGGCCAACGGAGGATTGTTAACCGCTCTCTCCTCCTCCCTCCACCACTATGCCTCAAAACCGGTGCTTGGCGTCATATACGTCCAAGTCGTCATAAGCTGCGTGACTGCTTTCCAAATCTACAGCATGGTTGTCTACGACAACCTGGAACGCGCATACGCAAGCAGAACGAACCAGGAATGCACAAAGTTCATCCGTACAGTGATCCGGATTGTCTTTGGAGGTGTGACCTTCTTTATATCGGTGGCGGTCCCATTCCTGCCAACCCTTGCGATATTGATTGGAGGGATTGCACTGTGTATAACGTTCGGGTACCCAAGTCTCATGTGGATCGCGATCAAGAAACCACCAACAAGATCAAGAAGGTGGTGGGTTAACCTTGGGCTTGGGTGTTTAGGAATAGGGCTAAGCGTGTTGGTCACTGTTGTTGGTGTGTGGAACTTGGCTTCCAGAGGTTTAGATGCCAACTTCTTCCATCCACGTTAACAGGATACCATTAGAATTAACACAATCTAACAAATCCAAATACCTTATTTTACTGTTTTTTTAAACTTCATTATCATATTGTATGAACTAACATCAAATAGTAATTAAACGATTCGACCATATTTTGGGTCATTACATTCGTGTTTTTATCGTGACAACTAATTAAGTCGCTTTTGATACCATATCTTATCTTTTTCTGGCATATTGAGATCGACTGTTATTATGTACATGATCGAATACAACCATACAAGTTGTCGATATTGCGACTAGACATGTTTGTACTTAATGAGATAGTTGCGAATTCACTAAACCCTTGGTCATATTCATCAAGTGGCACATTTATGGCCTACATGCTCAACTTGAAGGGGAGTAGTGGAAGATATCTACAACACTTTTAGGAACCCCAAACGCGGTAATAAGTACTATGTAATCTTACTTTAAGTATCAAAAGATGTAGCAACAAATTCATAAGACGTCTTAATAAGTTCTATCGACGAGAAACTTAATAGAACAACAAAAACAACTCGTTTTGGTAACCTTTTTATAAATCACACTTGCAAAGCATCACATTAACATTTTTATATATACGACTCTTTTAACGATTTAATTTGTGTCTTATTACTTAACCCAACTTTGTCGACCAAAGGTATTAAATAAGACTTACGGTTCTTAATCATATAAAATTAAAGCTCCATTGAATACTTCGTTGTGGTGTTTAATTTTGTGACGATTAAAAACCGTGCATATTTGCTAATTTTGGATATCATATGCTAAATTTTTTATTTTTGCATATCTTAAATATGTTGGCACGACATGTTGTGGTGAACAGGGTCGTCTCTTAGCATGTTAAAATATGAGATTTTGAACAGGGCTACAAAAATTTTGGAGTCCAAATTTACATGTGTTTAGGGTCTTTTTATCGACATATGTTAAACTATTGCCGAAATTATTTAGGGTCAAACCATTACGTATTTGCTTTTAGGTTCAAATCAGTAATGGTTTAGGTTTAGTTTCAGATTGTTAATTGTTTTAGGTTTAACTCATTTTTATTCTTAACATATATCATTTGTCATCTCATTTATGCAATATAATGAAAAGTTTTGGATACAACAGAGCCTCCAAAAAAATTGAAACGTAACTGATGGTGATGCAAAAAGGTTTTGTAATCCAGAAGAAAATTTGTGCTAAAAAATGGACAAACCGTGATCGTCATTAATTCAACTAATTAATTTTGCCAACATGCTGTCGAAACTTTTAATATCAACCTTCTTACTTTTTTTAATGTCCACTTCAAAAAGATAAAAATAACCCATAAATAAATGTAAACTTTATCAAAATAAAATAAGAAAAATTGTACGAAAATGAAACCAACTTTCACCTTGATTCTTATTTTGAGGAATCAACTTTCAATATCGTCATTTTGGGGAACCAACTTGCACCTGATTCTTATTTTGGGAAACCAACTTGCAAAATAATTATAGAAAAATAAACTAAAATTAGTTTTTTTTCAAAAATTAATGCAATAAAATTTATTTTTTTATTTCAAATCTCGTTTTTTTTTTAAATTCAGATATTAAATTGAAGATTTTTTCAAAAAAAATCCAAATTACCACAATAAAAATTGTTTTTTACTAATGCAATAAAAAATCAACTTAATAGAAAAAAATTAATTGATGCAATATAAATAAATATTAAATATCACATTCAAGATTTTTATATCTAACAAATCCGTATCAATATTAAAGTTTAAATCAAATTTGGCAAATCAAACCAAAAGTTTGACCCTTAAATTACCTGTTACCTGATCAACAGATCAACCAGACCCTTAAATAAACAAAAAGTTTGATAAAGACCCCTAAATGACGATTTTGAAAGTTGGTTCCCAAAATAGGAATTAGGTGAAAGTTGGTTCAATTTTCCTAATAAAATATACATTATTTCGCGTTTTAAACATGTTTTTATGAACTTCAATTTAAGAAACTTACTATTTATTTATTACATATAAAGAAGACATGTATTATAATTTAATAAACAAAAGAGAGATATAATTATTTAATACGGAGAGAATTTGAGAGTTGATTGATAAAGTTTTCAGCAGATTTTTGGAAGAAAAGAAAACAAGCTCGAAAGAATCCTGGAAGTTGGCATCGAAAATGGGAAGACAGTATCTTATGCGCGCGTATATGTCCTGACTATTAATTAATGTACGGATTACATTTATTTGTTTATTTACAATAATTATTTAGTTTAATTATTATTTATCAATTTTATAATTAGATTAGGATTATTAATAGTTTAATTACTTTTAATTAATTATTTCTTTAATTTTATAGTTGGTTTATTATGATTAGTTTGAATTTAAATTTCATAGTTATATCTGATGTACTTAAGATTATAAATAGGGTTTAATGTTTTCATTATTATTAAGTTTATAATATAATTGATTAAATTAAATATTTCCTAGAGTTATATATGACGTAGTTTATAAGAGTTTCTCTTAATTTTTCGAACGTCTCGTTATAAAGCTTGTTACCCTTTAAAGATTTAGACGTTGATCGATCCTTTTGTAATCCTCCGCTACATCACTATTATATATTTAATTTATTTTTAAATAAATTAGAAAAGTTTTGACTTATGATGATGTATGCATGGTTAAAGCATGGGAAGCCAAAACTCGTTGTTTTCATGACTAAAGATTTAAAAAGTGCATGTGATCTCTAATTAACAAAACATGTTCATACTTCACTTTTGACTCTTTTTAATATATACTCTTGTTCACACTTCTAACATGAATATATATATATATATAGGGGTCCATTCAAAAAATAACTGACTAGTTTGCGGTAACCGTGAGATTCAATCTCAACCACAAATCAATAGATAAATTAGAAAATTTATAATTTTGGTAATTTTGAATTAAATTTTTAATACAAAGACATTTTAGGTATTTTATCTCCTCTCTCCTTTCTTCTCTCTCCGTCCTCCGGTCACCGTCCTCCGATGATACCACTGTGATACCTAAAAATATTAACTCTGTTAAACAAAATATACATTATGATACTCAAGCATAAATAAGATGGATTATGATATCACTGTGTTACATCTACAATCGACCACACAAACGACCTCAATATGATACCCAAACATATATATGATGCATTGTGATACCATTGTGGTATCACCGGAAGACGGTGGCCGGAGAGAGAAGAGATGAGACTTTTAAAATAACAAAAATATCTTTGCATTAAAATTTTAATTCAAAATTACCAAAATTATAAATTTCCTAATTTATCTATTGATTTGTGGTTGAGATTGGATCTCACGGTTATCACAAACTAATTAGTTCTCATTTGATTAGGCCCCTATATATATATATATATATATATATATATATATATATATATATAGAGAGAGAGAGAGAGAGAGAGAAGTTGATTATTATACTAACCCTACACATGTGTACAAGCAATACAATTCAATCTCAACCGTTCATTTAATTTGATGAATATGTGATTTCATAGAAGTTTTGGTTGTTTACTAATATAAAGTATTGATCATAATTAATGAACTTTATTCATCTTTCATAAATATTTAAATCATAATAAATAAACTCTCATCATTTTTATAAATATCTTAATTAATTGAGTTGTATTGATTGTACAAATAAATATAGTTGCATTTGAAATATATCATATATATATATATATATATATATATATGTCTGTTTTCAATAATTATATCATTAACAAATCTACTAATGCATATTTATAATCGTTTGAAAAAAAACACATATCAATTAATAAGATTAATGTAACAACTTGTCACAAAATGATTAAAAAAATTTGCATTTATGAACAAGAGTATATATTAAAATGATTTTAAGTTGTAGATGGGAACAAAATGTCCTACATTCAATAAATAAATAAATAAGTTGGTAAGTTTCTTACAAGTTTTTAAGTTGTATAAATGTATTAAACACTAATCTTATTAAAATTCATTGTATTTTTACTTTTTATTATCACAACAACATATTTTTAAATTATTCATTATATTATGATATTATACTTTTAAAATTTTATTCATTATGTTATGTTATGATATTATTTAATAAATATATTAAATTAAATATAATTTTTTTAAATTATTCATTAATATAATAATGTTAAAAAGACTTGTACATCACGATCTATCTTGCTAACATTTTTTAAAATGTTAAAAATTATCTACTTTTTTAACCAAGAAAAAGAATGTTAAGTTCTTTTATAAACAAAACATTTATCTTGAAAATAATATATCATAACCTTCTGACAAGTTTATGGTATTCTGATATATTGAAGTGACATTCTGATGTATGAAAGTCATTGAACTGATGGACCTTGAAAAACATTGATTTCACATATTATTTAATAAATATATTAAATTAATTAAAAAAATCCTAAATTATTTATTAATATAACAATGTTAAGAAAATTTGTATAAGACAATCTATCTCGGTAACATTTAAACAAAATATTCAGGTAAAACTTCTAAAATTGATATAGAAAATTTTAAATTTAAAAGTACAACATTTATAGAATATTAAATACAACATAAACTCTATTAATTAATATACTCGATTATTTAATAATCTCGCTTAAATAATATTCTTGACTAGTCACAACTTGAGGATAATGTGCCAAATCAATAATTCGTTGAAATTATGAGCTATGGAATGTTGTAAAATCAATCACACAAATTGTGGTGAGTACTTTATCAATATATAGAAGAAGATTACAGCAGACTCTCCGTTAATCAAGGAGGATTTACAGAATAATTACAAAAAAAACAATATCTTCTAAAAATACATTTATTCAGCTAATATGAGCCAATACATTTTTTTAATTAAATCTTATGTAAAATATAAGTTAATAATCTTTTATATACACACACACACACACATATATATATATATATATATATATATATATAACATAATCCATGAATGATTTATGAAAACTTATTGACAAAATGACTTGAATGTCTTTCGTTTTTTTTTTTTTTTTTGAAAAAAATACTACTTTGAACTTCATCTTTAGTTTTTCAGAACTCTGATGTTGTTTTCTAATAACTCAACAAGAAACAAAAGTCTCAAATGACGGGAAAACCATAAAGGACAGCAAGCAACCAAGCACCGGCATGGCACGACGATTACGTTGCTGCTGGGTGAAAGTGTTTTAAGCAACTACCGTCGTGAGTATTAGAGAATGAATAGGAGTTTACTTATTTAATTTATTGCTAGCAATAGGTAGGAACTAAGAGCATGTTTGTTTTTTCAAAATTACCTCTTAATATCTCTGAAATTTGATTTGTTCAGACGTTTGGGTATCAAGAGCGGTTGTTTTATTTCTAAAATAAGAGCTTAAAAGCTCTAAATGTCCTTTGAAATTTTAAGTGGTAAACGTATCTCTTAATTCATCTTAATCCTAATCCGCCCTTCATTAAATGGTTTATATTTTGGGGGTTGGAAGAGATTTGTTAGCAAAAACTATTTATCTTTTATACTTTTGTAAAAAAAAACTTTTTATCTTTTATATTTTTGCACTAGTTTGACCGATTCAGATTTCAGACTTCAGACGTAAAAACAAATAATTTTTATTGATCTAGATTTCAGACTTTAGGATCACCCCTTATAAATCAGAAGTGAAATTAGACTTCAGACTTCAGCACCTCTTAAAAAACAAACGTCACCTAAGTATTATTTGCTAATAGTTAGGATTTAGAGTTATTACAGGAAAGCAGTGGTTGTAGTATTTAAGGTATCTTTTTTAATGATATTGTTATCAAAGTTTTTACCAAGAAACACTCTTCTTCATCCTTCAAGCTGTATTACAGGAAAGCAGTGGTTGTAGTATTTAAGGTATCTTTAAACGATCCTTGGGATAACACTCTTGTAATATCTGTTAATTTCGTTTCACTGAAATATACATACCATACTTCCTTCGTGCAGATATATACTATCAAAATGATGATGAAATTACGTAATCCTTGATGTTATTGCACGCGTTGCCTTTTCCTTTTAATCTTGAGTTTCATATACTTTGTTTATGATTTAATTAATATTATTGTTCGAACTTTGATTCAATGTATTTTTCTATGCATTGGTTGTTAGGTGAGATCTAGTTTGAGATATTTTGGGATGAGTAGATTTCTAGACCCCTAACATGTCGATCATTTGTATTCAAGTATTTGTGTTTGATGTAGACATGTTCTCTTATATATATATATATATATATATATATATATATATATATATATATATATATATATATATATATATATAT
>NC_037539.1:38868004-38868617 GCF_001531365.2 Cynara cardunculus var. scolymus
GAACAAAATGAAAAATTATGATTGGTTGAATGAGGTTTTCACGGTTTTTACAAATTGAGTGGTTTTTATTTGAACTCACCCCTATATATATATATATATATATAGGGAAGGGTTCAAACGAGAACCCCATGTGATTTACGAGAACGCAAGAACAACCCAATAACCTCATATTGTAATAAAAAATAAAATTAAAAAAATTTTAAAATTTAAATTTAAATTTAAAAAGATTCAAAAGAATTTAAAATTAAAAGGGTAATAATGGAAATGATATCATCAAATCTTTTAAATACGATCATTATCTTTTAAACACTCATTATTATCATTATCTAGTAAAACGGTTACAAAATAGGTTAGGATTATACTAGGTGTGATAATCATGTGATATAGGTGTGATAATCATGTGATAGGGGTGTGATAATCACCATTATACATCACTTGGGTTATCGTTTTGGTTAATAAGTTAAAATTTTGGTGTAATCATGTGATAGGAGTGTAATAATCATGTGATATAAGTGTGATAGAGGTGTGATAATCACCATTATACATCACTTGGGTTAACGTTTTGGTTGATAAGTTAAAATTTTGGTTTCATCATGTGATTTGGGTGTGATAA
>NC_037539.1:38869781-38878823 GCF_001531365.2 Cynara cardunculus var. scolymus
TCATTTAAAAATTCATTTTTGATTTAAAAGGAATTACAATTTCGTCAAAATCCACCAATTAATTATTATTTTTAAATATTTTTTAGTCATATACGATTCAAATTAAACATTAAAAAAATAATGAAAATAAAATCATATATGATATATAGCAAAACACATTTAAAATGTATAAGATCACATGTAATTCAAAACGTAATTCGTAATTTACACATTTGACATGTAATGTTGTATATATTCCGTATCACATGTGATTTTCTACTATAATCAATATCACATATGATACATTGACGAAAATTAACGATTCTTTTTTTTTAAACAATCAATTAATTGTGGATATCACATATGATTTTTAACGAAAATTTCTAAAAAATCCTCAAATAAACTACTTCATTCAAAATATTTAAATCAAACTTAATTTAGATGTTGTAAAAAATTTTAAAAAAATAAACATGCTTAAATTACGAAAACTATAAAAAAAAGTACTTAATTAAATGTATTACACGATCTTTATAGAAATAAATGAGTTTTTATATATAATCTGTTTACAACAAATGACACATATATGTTTTTGGACAGTTTTTTAGAAAGTTTATTTAAGATATTATTCAAATAAATGATTGGTACAGAGTTATTCTTTTATTTTCTTAAATACGTATCATCTCATATGAACCACTCATATATATATATATATATATATGTATGTATATATAATTAACATTGGTCAAGTATGGTGTACTGAATAATGTTTGTATTTGTCATATCATGTCTGTGAACGAGGCATTTCTAAAGAGGTTCATATATGAAAGGCTTGTGACGTTATTTAATACTCAGGTTGTATGTTCATTAATGTTGGAAAAGTTTTTTAATGGAAATATATTAAATAGAATTTGTAAACAATATTCAAAATTTGTATTAAATCCGTCCCTGATGATATCTCTCGTTGATCCTTCGTTGATAGCATTATCTACGAGCATTTAACCGACGAAGTATCAACGACGGATTACTCTTTTAACGACGAATTTATGAGGGAATTTTCTCTCGCGCATGCTCTCATTTTTGTTTTGTAGCTAGTGGAGGAATCTTGAATCCATAATTACTGCATATGCAGTATGATCCTTTTTTCAACAATCTTATCGTTACTGTGTCCACTCCTGTGCGGTTGACCCAAAAAGACGACTCGATCGATCTCTCTACTAACAAACACCATTTGCTTGTTTTATGTTGACAAGACATATATACTCATCAACCATACGATCCAGATGACGTTTATACGATTGTCTTTGCCTTCATGACTTCTTCAATAAGCTCTCCCTTTATCCATCCAAAACACATACACACACAGAGAGAGTTAAATTAAGGTGAAGTAGGTAGGTGTGAAGAACATACATGGGTGAGAATGAGATGGTGGATGGATTTAAACAAGCACAAGTTGCATTAGGAAACAGGTCGATTGATATAATGAATGGTGATGGTGATATCGCATGCCAGTGCATGCTGGATTACAATTCCACTACTCCTGATTCCAATGAACACCAGAATGGAATCCTCCAACCACCAGACGATTGGCTTCCCATCACCCAATCAAGAAAAGGGAATTCATGGACGGCTACGTTTCATTTGCTTTGCTCTGGAATCGGGATCCAAACACTCTCTCTCCCCCTCGCCTTTGTATGCCTTGGCTGGTACGTAACTCCACTTTCTACTCAACAGTTGGCATGTGGGTATGACTCTTCTTCACTGAATACTTTTCTTGTTTCAGGTTTTGGGGGTCTTTGTGTTTGTCTGTGGCTTTTGTATGGCAGCTCTACACCATTGGATTGCTAATAAGTCTTCACGAATCCGTCCCCGGGACTCGTTACAGCAGATATCTTCAACTTTCGATGGCTGCGTTTGGTACATAAATCGAGATCCCTTTCATTTACCTTAGACCCTACAACCCGACTTATATAACGTTAAAAACGTCTAAAATCCCAATTTTGTAGGTGAAAAATTGGGGAGAGTTGTAGCCATTTTCCCAGTGATGTATCTTTCAGGAGGTACTTGTGTGTTTTTTATAATCAGTGGGGGTGGAACCATGAAGCTTTTTTATCAACTCATGTGTGGAGATTGCTCTTCCAAACACCCCTTGACTACAACAGAATGGTCCTTGGTTTTCATTTGTTTGGCAATTCTTGTGTCCCTCGTAACTCCCAGCTTGCATTCCCTATCTCTCGTCTCGTTTCTTGGAGCGATCATGGCCGTTGGATATTGTACGACGTTATGGGTAGTTTTCGTTGCTAACAGAAGGCTAGACAACACTGTTTACGATCCATCAGAAGCTGTTGGCTCAGAAGCTGATCGAATTCGAAGCATCTTGAATGCAGTTGGGATCATTACCCTTGCATTTAGAGGCCATAATGTTGTATTAGAGATACAGGTACATTTATATATCCAACTGACTTGTATTAATGATGGTTTAATTAACAAGATCATTAATCATGATTAATTAACTTGTTGTGGTGTTAAAGGGTACCTTGCCATCAACCCCAAATCGCTCATCATCAAACATCATGTGGAAAGGAGTGATAGCATCATATCTCATCATTGCAATGTGTTTCTTCCCTCTTGCCATTGTTGGATATTGGGCCTTTGGAAACAAGGTTAGCAAAGTCTTCCATTTCAAAAACATTTAGGGTGCATTAAGTATACAGACCGGATAGTATAGGATACCGGATAGTATAGGATACGAGAGAATAAAACAACTGTTCAATGTTTGTTAAGAAAGAACTAAACATAACAGAGCATATAAAATAACCAATTTAACTCTAATGAGTTGTTTATATATTTAGTTCCGTTTTGTTTTGTATACCAAACGCACCCTTTAACCTTCCAAACTTAACGTCAATCATGTACTGATTAATGCTCAAATGGTTTCAGATTCCGGCCACCGGAGGAATGTTAACTGCTCTCTCCACCACCCTCCACCACCACGTGTCAAAACCGGTGCTTGGCCTCGTATACGTCCAAGTCGTCATAAGTTGTGTGACTGCTTTCCAAATTTACAGCATGGTTGTCTACGACAACTTGGAGCGTGCATACGCAAGCCGAACAAGCCGGAAATGCCCAAAGTTAGCCCGTGTAGGAATCAAGATTTTCTTCGGAGGTCTGACCTTTTTTATATCGGTGGCATTCCCATTTCTGCCAAGCTTGGCGATGGTGATCGGAGGGATTGCGCTACCTTTGACGTTGGGGTACCCATGTGTCATGTGGATTGCGATCAAAAGACCACCACCAAAATCAGGAAGCTGGTGGCTCAACCTTGGGCTTGGTTGTTTAGGCATAGGGCTGAGTTTGGTGGTAGTCGGTGGTGCTGTGTGGAACTTGGCTTGTACAGGCTTAGATGCCAACTTCTTCCATCCACGTTGACGACAATGGCTGTTTGCAATCCATATATAAAAATCATAATTTTAAATGTCTTAATAAACCGTTTTTTTAAAACTTATTTATAGGATAGGTATTGTAACAAGTTTATAGAACATTTTTGGACGTTTTAACAAGTTTTTTAGTACATTTTCAATACACAGCATCGAATAGCAATTTTAAATGACATTATTTGATCGAAAAATTATCCTATAAAAACAAGTGTCTATAAAAAGATGGGTGTTTTAGAACATTTTCTCAAAAGTGTCCTATAAAATTGCAAATATGATGTTTTTATTAAAAGTGTCTTTGAAAACTTGTTAAGACGTCATAAAACATCTTATAAACTTATTAAAACACATTTTATTTTTTTGGTCCTATAAATTAAACTTTATAAAACAGTCTACATGAAGCTTAAAAATTGGTAGCGTTTTATAACCTGAATTTTGTTGTTGTGTCAAGCAGTTTATATAGGTATCTCAATTAGTCTTAAGAGGAATTCAAGTCAATTAATAGTCAAAAAATAACCTACGGTATTCATGAGAGGACTTCAACTCGCTACAACAAAATCGTTTTATAAGATGTTAAAAATGTATAATTGTTCTAATAGACCGCTTTAAAAAAAACTTATAGGACAAAAGAATTGCACATCCTATTTGAAAGGGGCCTAACTACGAAATCACAAACTAAAAAGAGTGCATAGATTCATAGGTATAAAGTGGTACGTGAGCTTGGTTCAGAACGTCGTGAGACAGTGGTGTGCTACAATGGTCGGGACAAAAGGTCGCAATCCTGCGAGGGTGAGGTAACTCCAAAAACCCGTCCTCAGTTCAGATTGCGACCATTGTGGGTATAATGGTAGATGCTCAGGACCAGGTTATTATTATTCCTTTTGACCCTTATTATTTTGAGGTCATATATGGTTTACCCGGACCCGATGAAAAAAATGAGATCGCTCCTTATAGACTCGTAGACGTTTTAATAAGTTTTATAATATTTTTGAAATAAGTGTTCTACTAGTTTTTGTAGCACATTTTTGAGAAATAGCCTATGAACATATTTTATTATAGCACCTTTGGTTTTGTAAGACATTTTTTTTTCAAATAACGTGACAAATGGTGACTCCTTCATTGCATCCTTTGCTAGGGTAGAGTGCGTAAAAGTGCCATAAAAAATTAATAAGATGTTTTATTCTGAAGTTGTTCTAAAAAACCTGTTAATACACACAAAAACAACTTATAAACTTGTTGTAACACTATTACATATAAGACGCACAAGTCACTACAACAAAATTGGATTTATATGACCCCACCAATAAAATAACCGTCCTAAAGACCGTTTTATAAGACATAATTTATAGGACCAAAAAATATAACGTGTTATCTAAAGACGTTGTAATAAGTTTATAGGACGTTTTTAGGCATCTTAATAAGTTTGTTACGACACTTTTATAAGGAAAAAAAAAGTCATATTAGCTACTTCATAGAATACTATTTGAAATCTCCTATAAACACAAGTGTTCTATAAAAAAAATGGGTTTATAGGACATTTTCTCAAACGTATCTATACTATATTATAAAGCATTTGACGAAAACTCTTAAAAACCATTTTTTATGCATAAAGTACTGTATATTGATGTATATTACTTAAAAATATTACATGTAAATTATGCATTAAGTACAACTTATTAAAGCTCAATGTTTGAATTTGTGTAACTGGCTACGGATAAACATAATCAAATAGAGAACAAACATCTTATTTTAAAATACAAAAAAATCTAAAATATAATTAGAATAATTATCGAGTTTCTAACCGAATGTTTAATTATTATCTTTAATAAAAATTATATTATTAAAACAAAAATAAATTACTTTGTTATTATACCTAAATTAAATTATAATAAAAATCTATACAATATTATAAAGTATTGACAAAAACTTTTAAAAACTATTTTTTATACATAAAGTATTGTATATTAATGCATATTACTTAAAATTCAAGATTACAACTAAATTATGCATTAGGTACAACTTATTAAAGCTCAATGTTTGAATTCGTGTAACTAACTACGGATAAACATAATTAAATAAAGGATAAACATCTCATTTTAAAATATAAAAAATCTAAAATATAATTAGAATAATTATCGAGTTTCTAACCGAATGTTTAATTATTAGCTTTAGTAAAAATTATATTATTAAACCAAAAATAAATTACCTTGTTATTATACCTAAATTAAATTCAAGAACTTACACCAATAAAACGAAAACTATTAAATAATTAATTTAATACTAATATCGATTTTTTTAAATTTTTTATGCTATCATCAAACTTATATTTCATTCAAAAATAAAAACATTATCGTTTTCTCAAAACCTAATAAAATTATATTACATCAATAGAGACAAATAATAAAAATTAAACATTAAAATTCAAAATGAAGATTTATCTCGTTGCATTGCGCGTGTACCCTTCTAGTTATATAAAATAGCTAATGTGACGCTTTGTATTAAAAGTGTCGTACAAAACTTGTTAAGACGCCCAAAAGTGTCTTATAAACCTATCACAACGATTTTAGATATGACGGTTTATTTTTTGTTCCTATAAATTAAGTCTTATAAAGCAATTTATTATGAAGCTTATTTATTGATGGCATCCTATAAATCCAAATTTATTAATATATCTTAACATTTTTTAACATCTTATAAACCCGATTTTATTACGTGATATCGAATCCAAAAAGAATTTTGTAATGTATGCTCTACGAAATCAATTATTAATTATTCGTAAATTATTTGTTCATCGAAAATCTCAAATGCAATATTCCAAATAAAATCATATATTTATAAATTATTAAAAATGACCTAGTCAAATTACTAAAGAATTATCGTTAAACAATTAAATAAACGTTAACGTTACATTTAACTTTATGTGACCTCAATCATATATCGTATATATATCCAAATTAAACTTATTTGACAATTTTACCCTTTGTTTTCGTTGTTTTAGCCGGCTATTTCGCTATGGTAAATGGACTATAACGTCAAAGTGAAGTTAGTTTTCGTTGTTTTAGTTGGATATTTCCCTTTGTAATTAAAAAGTCTACAAAATAAAGGTACCTCGCGGAGCTTAAATTAGACCACCGTTTGTAAGGTTTGTTTTATTTAGCATACGTTTCTCTACGTTCGTAGATTACTTCAATATGCATGACCAAGTCAAGCTTCGTCTTATCGTTGATCAATATCTATAAATTACACATAAGTTCTCGTTATTATTCTCATAATCACTGTTCGAAACTGAATCTGGTCCGTTACGTTCTAATGACGAAAACGTCCAACATTTTTTTCTTTCTTCTCGTGGGAATTTCTTTCGCCATTTCACAAGTTTCAAATGCCAAAACATCTGGTCCCGCCACCCCCGCCATTTTCATTTTTGGTGACTCAACAGCTGATGTCGGAACAAACTCGTTCTTGCCCAAAAGCAAAATACGAGCCAATTTCCCTCATAATGGGATCGACTTTCTCAATTCAAGACCCACAGGGCGTTTCAGCAACGGCTTCAATAGTGCCGATTTTCTATGTCAGTATCATGAACAGTAACTTATATGTTTTAACCGCTCAATAAAAACTGACTTATTAATATTTGTAAATTCAGCTAAGCTAATGGGGCATAAAAAAAGCCCACAACCGTACTTGTTTCTTTCAAAAGGAGGCTTAATGCAGATGTTGAGAGGTGTAAACTTTGCCTCTGGAGCAGCTGGTCTTCTAGATCTCACAGGACAAGACCTGGTAAGTCATTTATTAAGGGACCGTTTATCAAATACTTACCCGATAAGTGCTTACCGGTAAAATTTAACACTATTATTTACTTACTGGGTAAGATTTTAGTCCATTTAACACTATTGAGGTTTTCCATTTTGTCTCTAATCTGATCAAAATGTGAGCAGAATATTGTATCGATGTCTGAGCAAATCAAGCAATTTGAGACCATCTACGGCAATCTGACGTTGGTAAAGGGTCGACACGCGACCAAAACCTTGCTCGCAAGATCCATGTTTGCCGTTAGCGTGGGCAGCAACGACCTTTTTGGCTATTTTGAAAGCCGAAGCACGGTTGATCCTGTTATTTTCATCAATTCTTTAATGACGGCTTACGGGTGTCATATAAATGTAAGTATTTACATCATCTCCAACTTTTATTCACAATATGATTATCGTGAAATCGAACTGAAAGATCGTCACATTGTCAAGGCACTGTATAACCTCGGTGCAAGGAAATTTGGGATCATAGGTGTACCACCAATCGGATGTTGCCCATCCCAACGGATTCACAATGGCACCGGTGGATGTTTGGAAATCGAAAATACTTTTGCTCGAGCATTTCATTCAGCTCTTGATGCCCTCATGAAGCAACTTGCTTCTAAGTTGCCAGAAATGAAGTATGCACTCGGAAACTCATACGAAATGACGATCAATGTCATCAACCAAGCGCAACTCTTCAGTAAGTATGAAATTAGAACATTCTAATCTCTTAGAAACACATGTGTTAATTTCATTAAGCTAAATTTTATTTAATTTGTGCAGATTTTAAATCCGTTGACACGGCTTGTTGTGGCGAAGGGTGGCTGAACGCAGAAAAGACTTGTACCCCGGAAGCGAACATGTGCTCGAATCGCGATGAGTACCTCTTTTGGGACTTGTATCATCCAACACAGTATGCTGCCGAGCTTGCAGCCATGACATTATACAACGGTGGACCGCAATTTGTGACCCCGATTAACTTTGCTCAACTCGTAGCATATTGATTGTCTAGCATCTGTCTGTTTTTCTAGCTTAATCAGCTTAATAAACTTATAATGACTTATTTGCTCAATCATTATTGTGTTTGTTTTGCTTAACTTTTAACCAATTACTAATAATTTTTGAACTAAATAAGTTATCATGTATCTATGTATTAACTAGAAATTAAAACAAACAACTACTTAATTTATGTGACGATTTTAAGTACCTTACTGTGACTGATTTAATATATAATCAAGACAACATACGGTCATGGTTATAAGATGAAACATTGTAGAAAAAGGATGATATATATATATATATATATATATATATATATATATATATATACACTAGAAGAGTATTCGTGTAATGCAGCGAGACAAATCTCGATTTTAATGTTCTATTTATTATGTGTATTTGTATATGTTATAATACGATTTTATGTGTTTTTAAGAAAACAACAATGATTTTATTTTTGAATAAAATATAAATTTGAAAATATAATAAAATTTTAAAAAAAATATATCAATGTTAATATCCAATCAACTATTTAAAAGTTTTTATATTTTATGTAATTTCTTTAATTTATTTTTTTATTATAATTTAATTTAAGTTTAATAATGAAATAATTTATTTTTGATTTAATAATATAACATTTTATAAAAATTATAATTATTAAGTATTCTGTTAAAACTCAATGATTATCCTAATTATATTTTAGATTTTTTATATTTAAAATGAGATGTTTATCTTGTATTTGATTGTGTTTATCTGCAGTTAGTTACATGAATTCAGATATGAAGCTTTAATAAGTTGTACATACGCACAATTTACTTTTAATCTTGAGTTTTAAGTAATATGCA
>NC_037539.1:38881023-38902594 GCF_001531365.2 Cynara cardunculus var. scolymus
ATATATATATATATATATATATATATATATATATATATATGGTTGGGTTCATGTGAGACCAGCCTGTTTTCATGAGACCCATGAGACCACATTTTTATACTTGAAACTTCACAACAGAAACACTGTGAAGGTTACTTTCACATCATTTTGCTGTGAAGTTTCATGTGTAAAAATTGGTCTCACGGGTCTCACGAAAACAGGTTGGTATCACGTGATCCCAAGTCTATATATATATATATATATATATATATATGATTGAGTTGTTGGTTATGATATGATGTTGCATAAAGGGCATAATAAAAAATAAGGTGGTGTTGAACGGAATTCGTAAGAATTGGAATATGAAGGAATTAAAATGAAATTTAATCAAATTTAATCATATGTTTTGATTGGCAGAAATTGAAATAGAATATGTCAAAAGAGTTTGAATATGAGTGTTTGGTTCGTTGAATATAAGATTGATGGTGGGATGTAGTAGTGATATTGATGGTGGTGGTGGTCGTAGTGGTGGTGGTATCGATGTGGTGGTGACGGCAACGATGGTGGTGAGGGTGAAGGCGACAGTGGTAATGACGGTGATGGTGTCGTTGGCAGTGACGGCGCAGGTGATGGTGGTGGTGGAGGCAGCAATGATGACATCCATATTGGTGGGATGGAATGGAATGGAGTAAAGATAAGAGTATAAGGGGGCGTTTTGTCCGTAGAATGGAATTCGTTTCCAATACCGATAGTAGCTCCCGTTGAAGCATATTCCTACCTATATTTTTATTGTCTCAATTTGTCCACGGCTGTTGCTGAGAACTCGTGATTGGTGTGGAGGGGAAGGTCTATCGATAGCTACTAAAGTGAAAATTGCTCGGTAGTAAATGAAAGATGGTTATTAGTAAGAATTAATCGGCTAACGCAATTGTTAGCCTTGGTTGTGACAAAGACAATAGTGGCATGGTGGTGGGGGAGGTGGGGTGATATCTGTGAGGGTGACAGTAGTGGCATAGTGGTCGGTCAGGTAAGTAGGGGTGGTAGTTATGAGAATGACAATACTGTCGGTGGTCTGGTGGCGGGGTAGTGTGGGTGGGTGACGAGGTGGGGGTAACAGATGTGACGACAACCGTAATGGCACTATGGTCAGTTTTGTGGGTTGGGGGTTAGGGTGGGGGAGTGGCAGTTGTGATGACAACAATAGTAGTGCGATGGCGGACGATCAGGGGAGAGAGTTAGGGGTGACAATAGTTACATGGTCATAGCAAGGTAAGGATGGTCGGTGTTGGTTAAATTAGATGTAAAAGGATGCAATTCAATTCTTTCAATTATGTCAAGAAATGATAAATTTATTGATTGTTGGAATTCAATGAAATTTGAAAAATTCCATCGATTTCAAAAAATAAACCAAACAAATGAATTGGAATTTGGTCAAAGAAATTTATCATTCCAATTCTATTAAATTTCTTCAAATTTTACAAATCAAAAGACCCTTACTAGTTTATTTTATTAGAAATAAGCCAATCAAAACTAATTTAAAAGTTTATTTTAAAATAAAAGGCTAAATGTTTTAAAAATCGTATTAAATATATTGAAGTTTGTACGATGTCTTGATTATTTTATTTAAAATAAATATACTTTTTCTAATCAATTTTGATATAAAAAAATAATGGTACTTTTTCTGTTCAATTTTAATATAATAAATAATGGTACTTTTTCTATTCAATTTTAATATAATAAATAATTATCTATCAAACTTTAAATAAGAGGATGGAAAAAGAATACAAAATAATGCAATGAATTACTCATTTTTCATTTTGGTTTGCATTCACATTGCATAAACACATATCAAACTCTTTACATGGTCTTCTGAAGCAATTATTTTACTCTTGTTTCACATGTGAATTTTGTAGAAGTTTAGAATGAAAAGCTATTTAATTTCTATCAAAATCAAAAACGAATATTTAATTTTAGAAATTATCGATCAAAAACATAAACGAATATTCGAGATTCTTATAATTATGTTATTTTAAATATATTTTTTGTTTTAATTTGTAAGATTTTTCATATGATATGAACTTTTATATTTTATTTTGTTTATTACTTGTTTAAGAGAATCTATAGTTTTAGTATGGATGTTATATGTAGCAAGGCCTCCATAATGATTAGAATGTGCACCGAGTAAATTTTGGTTTTAGTCCTCAAACTCTGTTCATATTAACGGTTTTCACCCTTCATCTCATGGACGAACCTACCATGGTGGTTATGGTGGTACGTGCCACCATATTATTCCTCCGTAGAAGAGTAAAAAATTTTAGGCTCGTGATAGGTGCAACCGTATTAATCTGTTGTGTGCCACCGTATGTATTTTGAAACTACAATAAGAACAAGTTTTATTTGGTAGAGTCGGTTTGCAAGGCTTTTATTCCACCCCAGACCTAAGTTTGAATCTTGTTAGTGTTATTTTCTTAATCAAATAGTACCACCGATTGAAAAAAAATTCGTATATTTGTTTTTTGTAGTCACACGGTACAGGTTCAAATAAGAAGCACTAAATATATGTGAAAGAGAGAAGCAATCCTAGCCCTTCCATTAAAAGAAATTAACGGTCAAGATTTGAGGGGTTAAATGTATAGCACCGATAATGCAGTCACATGATAACAATTATGCGGAAAATAAAGGAGTAGTTTCCTAACTTTTTAACAACTACAACAGAATAGGTGGCAAACATGTTCATATGTGAATCTGTATGATTCACATATGAACTATATATACATATTTAAACTTGTATTATTCATGTATGAAATATTTAACGGATTCACATATGAACTATATGTGCATATGTGAACTCGTGTAATTTACATATGAACTATTTAACTGATTTACATATAAAATCATCAATTGTCATATGATATTAATTATTTTGGGTCCTCTTCACATATGAATCCACTAGTGAACCCAAAATAACTGATGTCAAATTCCGTCATCACTGGATTTCACTTAAGTGAACAAGTAGGGTTCCCTTTCACAAGATTCATACATTTATTTTAACTCATAAACAAATGTTTACTTCACTGGTGAACAATAGCTAAAGTCGAAGAATGAAAAACATACTTCATTTATGAACACATGTTATCCCCTGAATAGGATGAACTTGATAGTAGGAATGTAACCAATCAAAATATCCCATTGATAATTCAAAATATTCAAATTCAATCACATCCATAATATCCTCCCTAAAAACAACATTATTTATACTATATTATAAAGCATTTGACAAAAACTCTTAAAACCATTTTTATGCATGAAATATTGTTTATTGATGCATATTACTTAAAATTCAAGATTACAAGTAATTTTGCTTAAGTACAACTTATCAAAGCTCTATTTTTAAATTCGTATAACTAACTGCAGATTAACATAATCAAATACATGATAAACATCCATTTTAAATATAGAACATCTAAAATATAATTAAGATAATCATTGAGTTCTAACAGAATGTTTAATTATTATCTTTATAAAAAAATTATATTATTAAATCAAAAATAAATTACTTTATTATTAAATATAAATTAAATTATAATAAAAATTGAATTAAAGAAGCTACACCAAAAAACAAGAACTATTAAATAGTTAATTTGATAGTAATATTGATTTATTTTTTTTCAAATTTTTATTCTATCTTCAAATTTATATTTCATTTCAAAAATAAAAACATTATCGTTTTCTCAAAACCACATAAAATCGTATTATATTGATAAATACAAAGAATAAAAACTAAACATTAAAATCAAAATTTATCTCGCTACATTACACGAGTACCCTACTCTTCTAATATAAACATTAAATGTTCATATAAAACAACACTCAAGTAAATTGGTTGTCACGGTTTTTAACTTTAAAACAAAACATGTGACCGGCCCGTTAATAACAAACTTATATATGAAAGGACTTATTAACTACCATAATATTTAATTTAAGAATTTTCACCTAATTATTAACTTAATATTTTTGTCAATTTATTCATTTTAATCATGTGATTTTGACCTATCTTTGAATTAGTTTTTCAATCTATTTTCTCTATACATTTAATTCACACATATGTAATAATAAACAATGACGGTGTCTCGAATTCATATCAAGTAGAATCATATTCGTATACTGTAACGAGATACATCTTAATTTTAATGTTTTGTTTTATAATATGGTTTTGAGAAAATAATAATATTTTTATATGTGAATAAAATATAAATTTTAAGACCCATAATTTTTTTATCGATATTAATATCAAGCTAATAATTTTAAAATTCTTGTTTTTTGTATATTTTTTATCGATATTAATTTATTTTAGGTCTAGTAATATAAATTTTTTTTTATAAGTATGATAATTAAGTATTATTTTAAAACATAATATTTATCTTAATTATATTATATATTTTTTTATATTTAAAGTGAGATTTTTATCTTATATTTGATTATATTTATCTGCGGTTAATTACACAAATTCAAACATGAAGTTTTAATAAATTGTACTTAAGCATAATTTACTTGTAATATTGAATTTTAAGTAATATACATCAATAAACAGTAATTCATACATAAAAAATGGTTTTTAAGAGTTTTTTTGTCAAATACTTTATAATATAGTATAGATATAGATACTTTTGACTAATACGATTTCAACAGGTCCCTCTCCTTTCACACTACTACAATATTATCAAATTCAATCATGTCACACCTGATACCTAACATATGTGAACCTTAACACGTTTTCATATATCGTCAATTTACCAAATACATGTACATATCAACTTTACCGTTTAACACATGTCACCAGACCTTTGGGTTTTGACTTGTATTAGTAAAATTGTGCTGAATTTTATGGATGGCAGCCCTTATGGAAAAAACACTCGACTTTTCGAGTCGTGTATCACATGATTTTTACTTCAAGGCTTTTATGTTGTATTTTATGTCATAACAAACTGATAAACTAATTCTTTTTTAAAAATTTATCTGTTAAAACTAACTGATTGTTTTGATATGCTTACACTTTATAATTCTATATGGCCGGATTCAGTTGCAATAAATTAATCCCAAAAAAATAAACAAATTAACGTTAAATAATCAGCCTCAAACTAACATATTATTATGTTAATATCAGTATAAATAAATTAACCATAATTAAAGAGTTTGGCGATAAATATAATCAAATAAAACCCTGTACACAAATAAATACCAATCAACCTTAAAATCTAAAATATTAACACAAAAAACCAGGTTTTACCTGAATATTACTAGAAATTAATATCAAATGAAATTCATATATTTGAAAGGTTAGGGTTACTGGTTAAGTTCATGATTTCACCCAACAAAAAGTGTTTATCCACACAGCGTACAGTTTTGACAAGCAACCACCACAAAATGATAGGTCTGCCCATGAATGTTTGAGTGACTTTGTTGGTAACAAAAGTCGGAAACGCCATTATCTTTTTCTTTAGAGCATATCTTTAATGGAGGATTTTGTAATAACTTTTTTATATTTGTTGTTGTCACATCATTTTCGGCTAATCAAATTAATAACTTATATAAAAGTCCATAATAATAGTTCTTATTTATTTTTTCAACATCAGTAATGTTATATATTTATAAATAAAGTCAATAAAATTTATGAAAAAACTAGCAAATTGTCATTTCACATCAACTTCGAGGTAAGGATCAAGGTTCTTGTACAAGAATTCAAAATGGATGAAAGTTCTTATAAAAAAAGTCCTCATAACGTACGTTGGTTCTTATAAAAAGTTATACTTTTTACTTATAAAACCTAAAAATCGAAGACGCTCATAGATATAAAAAAGAATTATATCAAATTGAAAAAAGACGAAACTAAATAGAAAGACACGAACAAATCAAAAGAGAGTGATTTTTTTTTCTAGTGCGTCTTTCAAGGGCATGTGCATCTTTTGCTTTTCGCTACAAAGAAAATTATAGCATCTTTGTTTCAGTTCAAGATTCTTATAGATTCCAATCTTATCAGATAATATTCTCCATCATCGTGGTTGATCGTAAGAATCTCTTGTTCGACAAGTGCTAAACAGGTAAAGGATTTCTTTCTCACTAATCATGGAACGTTTCCGATCCTTGATATGTAATTTACCGAGTAAAATTCTTGCTTCTTACCATGCTTACCCATAAAGTAAGTGAGACCCGATAAGTGCTTACCCAGTAAGTATGTGATAAACGACGTCTTAGTCAAAACAAAAACTTATATAATCTAATCCAATTTCATCTGTTTCGGTTCACATATAAAACGCATGGTTTTGGTAAGCGATTGGATGACACAGTTTATGATCGATTAGAACCGTGCATTAGAAATTGTTGGAACCCAGATGCATTTAGAGCCCACAACGTTAAGCTACAGATGTTATAATTGAATTCGTTCCCCGATCAACATATCGGAAGGATGGTGGTCCTATAAACCTAAATCGGATCGTGCCTTTCACCTAGTTTAAAAGTTGAGCCGATTCGTGTTTTGACATTTTTCGAACTCGGCCCAAAAAGAGAATTGGTATTTGGGCCATTTGGGTTTAAGCCTTCATTTAGTAGTCTTTAAGAATTTGTCATCTAATAATTGGGCCTAAAAAGGGCCTTAATCTTTTTAAGTCAAGTTGACATCATTATATAAATTCTTTTTTAAGTAGAATCGTGTGAGAATTTTATCTTTCGTGATAACTGTATGAATTTTTTCCAAGCCTTTGGATGAGTTTTTTCGTAGTGAAAGACTCGGAAACGCGGTGGCAGTTTTGTATTACAAGGGAACTTTATCGGCATGGCTGTAAAGGAGGCTAAATGTGACATTACGTTAATATATGTTATATGAAAATGCTAAGATACATATATGCATTAACATAACCTAATATTAAATTGCTAACGTCAGTGGCGGATCCGGGATTTTGGTCTAGTGGGAGCACCTTTAAGGTAGCTTAAACGCCCACTAAGTCGTCCGATGTGTTTTAAGCCTAATTCCACCATTCCAAGAGATTTTTGAAGTTTTTTTGGATTATTTCGAGGGATTTTTTAAGGTTTTCTTATCGATTTTCGAAGAACTTTTCAGTTTTTTGGTTGATTTCAAGATACTTTCTTTAATTGGTGGGGGCCTTAACAAAAAATTACGAAGGAGAACCATGATAGAAAGTAAAAAAAACAATTTTTAACCTTAAAAAAATTCATTTTTTTATTTTTTAATGGGGGCCCTTCCCCCCACCTTTAACATGCTAAATCCGCCCCTGGCTAACGTAAGCAGACCTATTAGGAGTTTTACCTTTTAGAACAAACAAATTGCTCCAAGAAATCACGTCTTTGATCTATTGGTTGTACATCAATATCAGTATTTAGTATCTTTCATGCTGGTGACACACGACATGGGATCAGGTACCAAAACAGTTATAATTAAAGGTTTAAAAAGATAACAAATTTAAAACATCGACAAAAATTCATCTGAAACATAAACCAACATGAAATATAATTTTCATTTGATTTTTCAAAAACCAAAACATATATCTTTTTAAATCCGATTACATGTTTCCAAATCCAATGATTTCGGCACATAATAATTGACGTAGTCAAGACCTTTAAAAAACAAGAGATTGTTGTTAACTTTGTGACACGGACGGCAAAATATTGTGAATCAATATCAAACTAAAATGACTATTTTACCCTTTAGAACAAACAATAACGTTAAAACAAAATGTGTTCGAGAAAACTTACATTCGTCCATGGTTCAAACCCGTCCCATTTGATGTATATTTCTTGTAGAACTTGAGGGATTACTTCAATAAGTTTGTCTCATTCGTGTTTTGTCTTGTACTTAATTTCGAACCCTATATATGTGTTAACTGATCGAGCAAGTATTTGCAACTAAGATATCGGTTTCAATTCATCATCCTTGTAACACATAATCGTGTTTATTTCGTTAACATTTTGATGGGAAAAATGTACGGGAGTTTTTTGTATCTTATTGTGGGAACTTTTTTCGCCATTTTGCAACTTTCTGATGCCACGAAAACTTCTAATAGTACGATGCCCGCCATTTTCATATTTGGTGACTCGACAGCGGATGTTGGAACGAACTCTTTCCTCCCCAAAACCAAAATAAAAGCCAATTTTCCTCACAACGGGATAGATTTTCCCAATTCTAGACCTACCGGACGCTTCAGCAACGGCTTGAATAGTGCTGATTTTCTGTGTTAGTATGATCAAATTATCGTATATCTAGTTGTAAATAATTTCTACTAATATGTTGTTTTTGGTTTTCTTGTATCGGTTTCAGCCAAGTTAATGGGACAGAAAAGAAGCCCGCAACCGTACTTGTTTCTTCTTAAAGCGGGCCTAAGAAAGCGGATGTTTAGAGGTGTAAACTTCGCATCTGGAGCATCCGGTCTTTTGGACCAGACCGGAAAACACCTGGTAAGTCATTTACATGCAAGTTGTTGATGCGGTCATGCATACATGACCGCATCAACTACTACTGATGTTTTTTTTTTCCTTTATGTTGTTCCTAATATGATCAACATGTGAGCAGAATGTTGTATCATTGTCTGAGCAAATCAAGCAATTTGAGACGGTTCGTAGCAATCTGACGTTAGTAAAGGGTCGAGGCGCAACTAAAAACATAATCGCAAACTCCGTGTTTGCCATTAGTGTTGGGAGCAACGACATTTTTGGCTACTTCGAAAGCCAAAGCACCATCGATCCTGCTGTTTTCATTGGTTCATTAATGACGGCGTACGAGTGTCATATTGAGGTACATATTTCTTAGATAAACATTATTAACTACTAAACATGATATCGTGTTTAGCGACAAACATCTGAAGTGAAAAGTCTAATTTAGCGATAATTTCTAATTCACGTTTTGTTTCGAGAAAATGTCGTTATTGAAGGAAATTCCATCGCTAAAGATGCGAATAGTGACACATTCGGCTATTAATCCCATTTTTCATAATGTATGTTGTGAATATCTTAATATTGTTGTATAATTATCGTAAAATCGAACTAAAACAATCTTGGAATTGTGTAAGTCTTTGTACAACCTCGGAGCAAGGAAGTTCGGGATCATAGGAGTACCACCGATCGGTTGTTGCCCGTCACAAAGAATTCACAACATCACTGGGGGATGTTTGGAGATCGAAAATACTTTTGCTCAAAATTTTCATTCAGCGCTTGATACCCTCTTGAAGAAACTCGCTTGTAAGCTATCAGGAATGAAGTACGCGCTCGGAAATTCATATGAAATGACGATTAACGTCATCAACCATCCACAACTATTCAGTAAGTACATAAACAAGTTTAAACCATTTTTCTGCGACAAATCATGGTCTTTTAACGACACCAACGCACATTTGGTGATGGTTGATTTTACACCACTAGAAAAATAGGTATTAGCGACGAACAACGACAGTCTAATTCTGTCGCTAATTAGTGACGGCTTAGCGGCAGACACGTGGCTGTAGCTACTTAGCGACGGATTAGCGATGGAATCCACGAATTTCTATTTTTAAAAAAATGAAAAATGAAAATTCACGTATGCGTCGCTGATAGGGCCCAATTTTGTTGTATTACGGTGCTTAATTTGAATTCTTTCTGGGGTTTTTCTTTCAGATTTTTCGTACGTTGATAGAGCATGTTGTGGCGAAGGGTGGTTGAATGCCGAAAAATCTTGTACACGAAAAGCAAAACTGTGCTCGAATCGTAACGAATACCTATTTTGGGACTTGTTCCATCCAACACAGTATGCTTCCGAGCTCGCCGCTAAAACCTTATATAACGGTGGACCACAATTTGTGACCCCGATTAACTTTGCTCAGTTGGCAGCATATTGATCGTCGACGACTTAATTGTGACGGCTTTAATAATTCGATCAAACAACATATGATCAGATATACGAATAATTAATTAAGCAGTCTTGTCTTGAAGCATGCATGTTTAAATAATCTCGTCTTAATGATGTTTAGACAACATTATTAAGATAACAATAGTCTGTTTGGACATGCATATCAACTTGTATAATTGGCTACTTAGTTGTTACTTTGATTTTTTAGACTGTCTGTTGTTGTTTGTAAACGGGTAAATGTCTGAATATATAATAAATATAAATGCTAATTAAAACTTTATAAAAAAAATTATTTTATTTTATAACCAAAATAAAAAGTGTTAGTGCTTTTTTAGAAGTATCAAGTTTGGTGCTATTTTTAGGCTAAGTACAGTTTAGATGGTCTAATCACACAGCGAGGGTTTGTGGAAGGATCGACAAGCATTTAAGGGGTCGTTTATCAAACACTTACCCGGTAAGTGTTTACGGGTAAAATTTAACACTATTATTTACTTATCGAGTAAGATTTTAGTCCATCAAAACGACATCCTATGCAACAATTTACCCGATAAACTCTTATTGTGGTAAGAGTCGTCACACTCACTTACCGGATAAGACTCATGGTCCTTGTCTCGCTCTTACCGGGGAAGATTCTTCGTCCTTATCATATTCATCCGATGAGATAACGCGACTTAATAAGCACTTACCCTGATAAGTGTTTGGTAAACGGCCCCTAAGTCTTTTTAGAAAAACGAGTCTACCAACATAGCACAAAAAAAGTTAGAGAAAATTGTCAAGGAAAAGAATTTTTATCATCAATGATCTGAATAATACTGAAAGCGAACCACAATGGTGGTGCCCGATTTGTTTTAAGTTTGGACTCCAAATGTCAAAAGCGTCTGGAGGTCCTAGATTTGAATAGAAGGAGGAATAGAAAAATCTCCTTTGGCCACGGAGGTTCAAATGTGGTGACTCCATGTTACCTGCAAAGCGGATGGTCGGTTTGGTATTAGTCGACTCGCATAACGGGTTGAATATCCAGGTTAATAAAAAAAAGTAATACTGAAAACGATGAATCCTATTTATAGACTTAAGCTAACTAAGAGATAACTATGAAACTTAAATTCGAACTAATTCTAATTCTAAACCAACTAAAGATAAATTCTAAAAAGAAAATAATAATCTTAACCTAATTGTAAGCAGATAAGTAATAACTAAAACTAAATAATTATTCTTTAAGAAAGAAAATAATCAAATAAGCAAATAAATGCAATCCTTTCGGGACCTGTTAGAAAGCGTCCGCGACCCAGCATGCGGCCCAAGCCGCGAGAGAAGTTGCGTAATCGACTGTCTTCCCGTTTTCGATGCCAACTTTTGGGCTTCTTTCGAGTTCGTTTCCTTCTTTTACATAGATCGAAGAAAAACCTCAATAACTCTCTGTATCATCTAAATTCTCAAATATTTCATTGTCATAATACAAGTAGTAAAAAGCTCGAGTTTGTTACGAGCCACTTGTTTTAGGTTTCCAATTTTGTTGTTGTTGTTTTAGAAAAATAAGAGTACAATAAGAAACTAATAAGTCATCCCTTTACCATCTTGTCCAATAAAAGGTTAGCAAGATTTTACGCCCAGTCATTTCGAAGAACACACCCCCCCCCCCGACCCGTCTTACTGCGGCTGCTGGCACGGAGTTAGCCGGGGCTTCTTCCTCGAGTTTTGTCATGATCGCGCACTCGACGAAAGAGATTTACATGCGGCATTGCCCTACTTCACTCATGCGATATTTTTGGATTAGGCTTTCGCCCATTGTCCAAGATTACCCACTGCTGCCCCCGCGGAAGTTCGGGTCATGTCTCAGTCCCAGTGTGGCTGATCATCCGAAAAGACCATCTAAGCATCATTGGCTCGGTCAGCCTTTACCTGACCAACTACCTAATACTACGCAGGCTCATCAAACAACGCTTTTTAGCTTTCTTCAATATTTGGCCCGAACTGTTCGGCAAATTCTCACTAGTTACGCACCCGTTTGCGACTTTGTTCTCAACTCTTCTCACCTCTTGGGCGAGACAAGCTACCTTTAGCTAGGAGCCTTTTTTCCTTCTGCAAGATCTTATCACAAAAAGAAAAAAACAGTCTTATAAGTCTAACCTCTTATCTAATAAGACATAAGTGGTAGCTAACAGGGTTTTTTTTAAAACAAATAATACTTTATTGTTAAATAAAATATAAAATTACATAAATACCTGACCAAATCAAATAAACTTGGTAAATCTACATAAAATAAAATAGAAAGAAACAAACAAACGTGAAGGTTTTGCAAACTACAAATTCAAATTCACAAGTAAAAAACTGTAGACTCACAAAATCAACACTTCTAACAACTTCATCATAAATCTTGGGAATGCAACCAATATGTACTATACATGTTCATCGTCTTTCTTTATTAGTTTCATTCATAAATCCAACCTTTCATCGAAGTTTTTGTTTTCCTTTCGGGTTTTGTCATGACAAGAAGTCTCGTTGACGTTTTCGTGGTTGCGGTATGTCTAATGATTTTTGCTCTGAGTTTGTCTCATGCCGGAACACCGGCTGTCTTTATATTGGGAGACTCTTTATATGACGTTGGTACGAATACTTTCGTAACAAGAGCCCTTGCAAAAGCCAATTTCCCCTTCTATGGTATCGACTTTTTCAACTCGACTCCTAATGGAAGGTTTTCTAACGGTCTAAACTTGGCTGATTTTACAGGTAAATTTTCTTTAATTTGAGTTAAATCATGTTTATTACACAAATTTTGATAACGGCTTTGCATAAATGACGTTTTAGACAGCTAATTAGGGTTCTTTCCCTTTTTTTCAATTAGACCCCTCTTATATTTTACATAAATATGCGTTATATTTTTTAGGTCATTTTATATTTTTATCTAATTTTTTGTTTAGTTTATATCAAAAATTACTATTTTATCAGCTAATAGATAATTTATTAGTCAATAACCAACTTAGATCATCTCAAACAAATTCTCTGAATAAAGCATTTAAATTTCTCATTTTGAACGATTAAATTATGTACTTTTTTATAAATAAATTATCAAACATTTAGAAATTGGTTATCTGCATCATTTTACCCCAAAAGAGCTACTTGTAACCTGCTAAAAATGTTCTAAACTTGAAAAAAAATCAATTTACGGCTCCCCAAGCCTCATATCATTCATATCCCTCGCATCCAACACCATCGTTACGCCTCATCACCCCTCGCCGCCCCATCCTCGTCTGCTCTCTATCATCGCCCATCACTATTGTTGGCCTGTCATCGCTTTTAAATCATTTTTCCTATTCTTTCTCTTTTTTATCTGTCTATACATGCTTCATTAAAAAAATTTAAAACAGGAGAATCAATAGACATAGAAGGAAACTGAATCTTTCAAAAAAAAAAAAAAAGGAAACAGAATGTTTTTTAATTTTATTTTAAGACATTACTAGCCGGTTACAATCAGCTTTTTTTCGTTAAAAAAAATAGCCAATTTTAAGAGTTCAAATGGTTGTTTTATTCAAGAAAAACATAAGTGGCTTAATCCTTAAAAATGAGAAAATTCGTTAGATTTTTCTAAAGTTCTCTCCTTTTTATATTTAGATATTTTATTTTCTTTCTCATACTTACATTATTCTAGAGGAAGTTTAAAACCCATCTGTTGAAAGAAAGAAACAGGCTAAAAACTGCAAAAACTTCATTTAAAAGAATATATATATATATATATATATATATATATATATATATATCTATTAAAGTAGGTATTTCTATTAGCCAACAACTAACTTCTTTTGTCAAAATATAACCATTGTCGGCTATGTGAACCACCCAAATTTTGTGTATCGATGAACCATGTTTTAGCTAAAGTAGCACTTGGAGAGTCCGTGACAAGCCCACCACCATTTCAATCACTTTATGACACGGGAAATACCTTCAGCGCGAATCTTGTGAAAGCGATAGACTTTGATCCTATGAGACCTTGGGAGACTCCAACCAAAGACTTCAACTTCGCTTCAATGGAAGCGGATAAGGAAAACCCTGCAAGAGGAATAAACTTCGCTTCATCAGGCTCAGGGATTATCGACAAAACCTCTGCAATCGATGTAAGATCTCAAGTTCTTTTTTTTATATGCATATAATATTTATGTACGACAATTAAGTTTTGTTGTATATGCTAATAAGGGCAGGTTCAAATACCTATCATGTAATATTCATAAAGAATGTCGTGATAGGAATTATTCATGATGAATAATATCCATTGTTATTCATTATGAATAATACATGAAATGTGTGGTTCCTCAGTTCTCAAAATATTTATGGTTTTCTTTTGAACTTTCTTCTATGCTAACAACGTATGTATGTATTTTGGCTCAGCAATCTGTGTCAATAACCCAACAGCTAATGGAGTTGATGTTCGTATATGGGAACCTTACTGCGACAATTGGTGCTTGGAAGACACAACTGTTGTTTGAAAAATCAACATTCTTTTTATGTTTGGGTAACAACGACATAAACTTTTTTGTCATGACTGGACAAAAAATGGAAGTAAATGCATACATTGACGAACTCATCGACAGTTACAATAGCACCCTAAGGGTTAATTTCCTTCATTCTCTTCTTATATCATATCTCACGAGTCCACTTATGAAGTCAACTCTCCCATTTGAAACAAATCATGCTTTAAAGAAAACTTAATCATCAGTGTAACCATGCCATCTCGATTTTCAAACACTGAGTATCGAATATGCATACAGTATCATAATAACAAGGCTACTCGGTTACTTACAATTATAGCATATTAATTGTATCATGTCATATAAGTTTTCATGTATAAGTTCTGATATCAAAGGCCACCTAATTAATCATATCATATTTTAAGATGTGGCATACAACCTATGCATGTGGGGGTCCAAAGAGATCCATTAAAGAATTGACCTCATAAGATATGTTATAAATTTGTATGTAGGGACTAATTAAGCTAAAACGACACGATAATTATGTTTAGGTTTTGTATAATCTTGGAGTAAGGAAATTCGGGATCTTCGGCATACCGTATGTCGGATGCGTTCCACTCGTGAGAGTAACCGTACTGACCGGGGAGTGTTCAAAAAAAGCAAACGATATGGCAATACAATTCAATGATAAACTCGAAAAGCTTTTGTGTGATATGATGATCAATTTCAAGGGAATGGTATATTCGTTCGCAAATTCATACGACGTACTTAAGGAATTAATGGAGCACCCAAAGAATTATAGTAAGTGTCAATAATCAATCACATTGTAAAGTATGAATAAAAAATACCTTGTCCCTGAACTCCCAGTCTACCAATCACATGTCGTCAAATCAGCACTTCATTTAAGAGAATAAAATGATGAATTAAATGAGTATATAACCAATAAAAATGTCGACGGGTCAACATGTGATTGGTGGGAAAGGAAAAGGAGGTGACAAGGAGTTTGGAGACATGAGATTTTTATTCATACAATACCTACTGGTCTACGTACGACTTGCTAACATAAATGACTGTTCTTTTCTTGTTTCTTTATTCAGATCTTACAAACACGATAGATGCCTGTTGCGGATTGGGGAGGTTTAATGCAATGAGCAATTGTAATCCACTGGCTAAATTGTGTAAGAACCGAAAGGAGTATCTTTTCTGGGATATCGCTCACCCAACACAATACGCTGCCTCGATTATAATCAACAAGTTTCAGTTTGGTGGGCCAAATTACGCAAGACCAATTAACTGGTCTAAGTTGGCAAGCTTGTAATTTGTAAGGGAGATCATGGTTACTTAAGATCTTCTTACTACTTTCTTAGCTTCTCTTGTACAACTTAAATGGAGATTACTTTTCAGTTTCAGCACATGGAAATGGAACTACTTTTCAGTGTTAGTCATCTTCTTTATATACGTACATATAACTCTCCAAACCCCTGTTAAAGTTCCTTTAACTCCGACTTTATTTATCGATTATTTTATCCTTAGATTTTTCATTGTAACTTTATCATTTGTTTTTTGATAGTAGGAGATTGTATGGTCACAGAGTGAGTATTATGTCTCCATAATGAATGGTGTTAGTGCACACCGGTCATCGTAATCGCTAAAAACTAAAAACAAAAAATTCAGATTTTTTTATGCTGGGACGACATCTCGTTACTATAGGAGGTAAATTAAAAATAAATGTTTTATCTACAGTGACAAGTCGGTAAAGTAGGTAAAAATCAAAATTTTAATTTTTTACTTACTGCGATGACATGGTAAAAATTAATTTCTTTTTTTAACTATTTTAATTTGGTTATAAAATATATTTTAATCAAATAATTTGATATTCAGATAGCTAGAAAATAATTTTGAAAACCGTAATACAATAACTTTTTAAACCGTAATAAGAAATTAATGACATAGAATAAATATTGATGTCTCAAACATATTAATACATAAATATCTAATCGTCGTACGAGTCAGTGTCCTCATCCCCCATCCTCGTCTTGTTGTGGTGGTTGTTGTGGTGGATATCCAACCATCATAGCTGAAGCTAATGATGTCTACGAATCTATAGAAAGCCATTAAAAACATATCAAGAAAGTATCAAATGTGTAATGAGTATAACCTAAAATGTTTCAGAATCGATAGAAACTGTACCTTAAACTTTTCCTAGAAGCAAAACAAGAATTAAAAGAAACATGCTCTTTAAGGTAAAAAAAAATGTACCTTAAACACCAACAAACCCATTCAACTTGGTGGTGATTTCTTGATGAGCTACAGACAAACAAACAGGATGATACTTGGTATGAACAAACTCAAATTCATGCATATAACTGCTACTTGAATAACCCAAAAAACTTAAAAAAGAGATGTACTTGATACCTGATCATTTGAGGACTAATTGGAACAAGTATGGGTTTAATTCCATCAAATGATGCATCTAATCGACCAGAGTTCATATTAAATAATGCTTCACGAGTCCCCACACCTTGTTAATACCAAAAAATGCACATATTACTTATTGACTTACTGTCACTCTCCACCTTACAAGGACTATATATTTCAACTTTGATCCAAAATTTTGAATTCAAAAACCACCACCACATTTGACAATTTTGATTCCGAAAGAACATAGTCTGCCCTCCATCTGAAACGCATATCTATACCAGGATATAAACCAAGGCATGTCTTATTCTGAATGCAAGATACCCCGTTTCCACCTAAACAAGTAGTCAACATCCATTTCCAACCAGTTCCATGAAACTAAAAAGTGAAAACTATATTATGTCAATTGTCAAGGACGGGCGGGGTTTCATAAAGTTGTCAATGTGGGAGAAAGATTGTATGCGTAGTTGAGTTAAAACTGGATATTGAGGAATTTGGTTAGTGTGATCTTGTTTGAAACAAGGCATGCATCATGATGCAAAGGCTCGTATATTAATTTCCATCTTCAGTCACATGATAAAGGCTTCAAAACCAGTTTTTGGCACTCTGATACGCACTAATTATTTAGTGCTTAAACACTCTTTCTTCTGCTTTAGATAAGTTATTTTCCATTTATATCCCAACATTGAGTCATTTTATTTCCTTAATTTTTACTTCTTTCTTTATGGAGTTAGAGTAAATGATTTACCTATTTTTCACTTTAAAGTAGGCTGATGTGGACTTTTTGGGCAGGATTCTAGTTTGTATTTCATGTTGCTAAATTGCTAAACCTGGAAATTGAGAAATTTGCTTAGTGTGATCTTGTTTGAAACAAGGCATACATCATGATGCAAAGGCTCGTATATTAATTTCCATCTTCAGTCACATGATAAAGGCTTCAAAACCAGTTTTTCCTGGCACTCCGATACGCACTAATTATTTAGTGCTTAAACACTCTTTTCTTCTGCTTTAGATAGGTTATTTTTCATTTATATCCCAACATTGAGTCATTTTATTTCCTTACTTTTCACTTCTTTCTTTATGGAGTTAGAGTAAATGATTTACCTATTTTTCACTCTATAGTAGGTTGATGTGGACTTTTTGGGCAAGATTCCAGTTTGTACTTCATGTTGCTAAATTGCTACATGGAGCCTTGGAGATAAAGTAGCTAGGGGTTAGTTGACAAGACTTGGTTAACTTTTGAAGACTCTTTTGTTTTTCTAGATTTATTTTAATGGCCGGAAATTATCTTCTATGATTGTACGATAAAGTTTTTAACCCTTTGACTAAGTTATACTTTTGCAAACTTTGGCTCCAAGTTTAGTGGTTAATTACTTTATACCTTCACCTCTATCTTAGTATAAATAGAGGGGCTGAGTTAGTGTTTTAAGAAACAAGTTTTTGTTTACTAAAGCAAGTAATCTTTAGTTGAATTCTCTTCTCTCTTCCAAGTTTACTTTTAATTATCTTTATTTATGCATTGTTACTTTCCTTTATTTATTACGTTTTCCGTCTTTACATTCTGCTATTTAAATTTCGCTATTTACTTTTTGTTATTTAGTTTTATGTCTTTATTTACTGTAATTTATATTTCTTGCAATTTCCGTTCCGTTATGAGTTGCTAAATATATCTCTTAGCTTGGGTGTAAGACTGAAAGGGTGAGTTTGTAAAACAAAAGATAATAGATCCCTTTATGTAACAACAATGTTTCAATATTTCATTTCAAGTTTTATAAAGTTACTGACACTTCTCGACAAGTTGATCACTGTGAAGTGTTAAAGTGTCATGGAGTCGTGCGTTTTATACATATGACGTTATGTATATGTTTACTAAATTGTATGGTAGTCTTTGTGTCGTGCGTTTTATACATATGGCGTTATGTATATGTTTACTAAATTGTATGGTAGTCATGGTGTCGTGCGTTTTATACATATGACGTTATGTATATGTTTACTAAACTGTATGGTAGTCATGGTGCCGTGTGTTTTATACATATGGCGTTATGTATATGGAAGGTGAATACCTACGGAATTATTTAGTATGTTCAAGTTGTAAAATATGAGTTTTGTACACGTGTTGATACTAACCGAATGTTGAAAGGGTTGTGAATAGTTGAAGGGCAAATAGAGTGAGTTTTTACAGTAGAAAACTTTATAGAGTAGGCACTAAGATTATTGAGTCTTAAGGTGCTACTTGAAAGGGTAGGCACGAAGAACCATGAGCCTTGAAGTGCTACCCAGAAGGGTAGGCACTAAGGACATGAGCCTTGAGTTGAAGCTCAAAATATTAGACATTAAAGTCAATTGAATCTCGAGGTGCAACTTGATAACGTTGATGTATGACTTACTTTGTGTTTCACAATGGTCGATGGAACGAGTCTCCCCCATCACCGAAAGGTGTTGTTTTTGGTACAAAGTTTTTTCCATGAGTTGTCATTTCTGGAAATTGAGTTGTATCCCTATTTTGATGTTATGGATAATGAAGTTTTATCCATGTTTAGATATTTGAATATTTTGAAGTATTCACGTTTTAAGTGAGTAGGATTTTCGTTTCATTTCAAAAGGGTGTTTTATATAATAGAGTTTTCATCATAAAAATGGTGGGTTTTGGGAAAGATGTTTCTTTTTATGTTAAATACATTTCATTTGGTAAACTGTGATTTAAATAACATTTTTTCAGTTTTATCATTTTATATTATTTGGGATGAAAATTGTTTGAGCTCATAGATGTTAAGTCTAACTCTTTTTATTTGACGTTATATGCATCAAGTCCTCATTGGGAAATGGTATTAGCGACATTGTGATGAATTTGAGTGCTAGTTAGAGGCACGTGAAGGAATTAGCTATTAGAAGACGTCTTCCGTACTTTGGAGATAGTTACAGTTAATGGGTTTTAGTAACACTCGTTCTTAACCTCGAGCTTGTTTGAGGTTTGGCATTGGAAGTTTCTTGACTTTTAATTTGGTCTTATCTTGTAAGTGACTCATTGATTCCTCGTTTGGAATTAATTTGGAGTAAACTTTGTGTTCAATAAAAGTTAAATTTTAGTCGTTCTTTTTCCAGATTTTGACCCCAAGATTCAGTAATCAAATGAATATATTCATCAATGAACAATATGTAGAAACATATATGGAGGTATTTAGAGAATTGTTATTTGTGATATCAAATGACGAAAGGAGTGCACATGTCATACAGGTTCGTGTCCCTAACTCATTTGGATACCAGTGCCAGTGCTCTCTTTTGGCTGTATAACATATGTGTAAAATCCACACGTCAAAGCCAAATCTTTCGTAGCTCATATAATCTCTTAAACAACTCAAGAAGACAATTAGAACTTATAAACCAAGACTTTATCACAGTTCCTATGTGGGGCAAGTGATATGCCTTAAGAACTTATATGTATCTCACATGTGAAACATAATTTCACTATCCTTTCTATGTGGGACGGAGTCTCACTATGAGGACTATATATACAACACCGACCTCATCTTAGCCCCATTTCTTTGTTTTTCTTTTCATCTTCGCCCTTGTTAAATAATAAACAAAATTTTTAGAAGCAAATACCCTCGATAAATGAGGTTTTGATTTGGGTCAGAATTTAATTTTGATTTTGGGTTTGGATCTAGCTTTGATTTTGAGGTTTGGATCTAGATTTGTGTTCGATTTTGAGGTCTGGGCTTTTTTGTGTGAATGGGTTGGTGTTTGTAATGGGGTTTGGTTGGAGAAGATGACGAGAGGTGGTGATGATAGCCAGAAGAGATAACCAAGAAGGCTTCTGGTTTGGATTGTCGGAGGTGCAAATCTGGGAGGGGGATCGATGTTGTCATTAATTATAAACAGACACATGATATCTAATAAAAAAAAAACAAATAGAAAAAGTATCAAAATTTGGAAAAAGACGAACACACCCTTCACTTAAAGGCCAAAAGTTTACAGAAGTTATAATGACATACAAAATCTGAGGGTTTTTACAAACCCCACAGACCAATTTGTAATTTCGAAATTATAGGAATAAAAAATGTTATAACTGACAAACCATATAAACGATATTTGTGGTTTACTCTAAAACAAAACCAAATTAAATAAAAAAAAAGTGAAGTTTTATCGTTTAATATTATTTCATTTTAAATTTGAAGCATAAATTAAAGAGATGGATTGCTATTCATTTAAATCAAAATTGATTAAATTTTATTTTAACTTTTTTTTTTAAATTTGATTCTTTTAATTAATTTTTTTAAAGAACATTATCCGAATCAAAAGCCTGATCTAACATCATTTCACCTACACTATTCGAACATAACTTTTCTAACCTTAAGAGATTAACTCAACTGGCAAAAAAACTTGGGTATTTGGGGATCGTTTTAATAGTCGGTTTGAGTCTTGAAAAGCTTCAATTTCAATAAATATTTCATTTTTTCCCTTAAAAAACAATTGGTTTCTTTTAAAAAATGATTTCTTTTTGTTTCCTCACTCCTTCCTTTTTATGTTGTCGTGATGGTTACTGGCAAACGCTCCCAAAGGCGCAGTTCTTCCTTACCAATTTAGCTGCCCGACGCTGCTATTGACATAACAACCAGTACACCATAGGTTGGCCCAACCATACTAGAAAGATAATTGACGGGTGTCGGGTCCGGCAAATAATAAAATTTATGAAAATACGCCTATTATCTCTAAAACACACTTGTGATAGCGATAAGTAGGGTCGTCTCCTCAGGGACTCGGTGCTAACCGTAAGTCCAAGACGTAAATGCGTGCAAATTCGTTAACAATAAAACAATATATAAAA
>NC_037539.1:38902709-38904390 GCF_001531365.2 Cynara cardunculus var. scolymus
ATAATAAGAACGAGACTAGTAATGAGCATCAATCAACTATTCATTTGGATTACGTATCATTGACTCGTTTAAATAAATACTTTCTCGAAAGAATTCAGTTTGGCATGAACATTAAACACGCGTCAATACCTCATTTGTTACAAAAGCACGATTAATGTAAAACGCTTTAACAACTAATCTCTAATTAGCTAATCTAGTCTAGTCAAGGACTTAGAGTTCAAGTGCTAAATGCATTAAGACCAACAAATACCAAACCTAACCAACAATCGGACGCCGATTATTTGGGTTAGATTGTACAACCTTACGACACTTGCAACTAACACACATGCATCAATTGGGTATCGCTTGCTACTCCAAGAAACCTAAGAATAATTACGTATTCAAAAATTCCTCTAGCATAACGAGTTCAAATCAGAAAAAGCAAGGGATCCAACTCACAAATTCTAACTTAAAATGCATAGGACTGAAATTCAAAGATTGCACAAATGCATTCAATCGATTCTGAAACAAAATTGAGTCTCAACTCATCCAAATTTCAAGTCGATTATAAACCCATTACTAGAAATTAAAAGATTAGCTACTCATGTCTAAAACATATGGAATCATGTACCTAGTGGAATCGAGGGAAAATAACGAAGAACCTTAGAAATTATCTTCAAAGAAAAGCTCCTTGAATCTGGAATTCGGCCCTTGTGTTCTCGCCATTTTYGATCGACCAAGTCTGCTGCCTCTCGTTTCCGACAGCTTGCTGCTTCCAATTGGCTGTTGCTTCCTTCAATCGATTGCTCGTCTCTATCGATTAGCCAGAAATCGACAGCAATCGACACCTTTCTCGCCTCTCTCGCCTCTATCGCCTCTCTCGCCTCTCTCGCCTCTCTCGCCTCTATCGCCTCTATCGCCTGTCCCTCTCTCGGTTCTGCTGCCCTCTTATAGACAGCTCCTTTCTCTCGATTCTTAACCGACTGCCTCGACAGCCCCTCCCGACAACCTCTATACCGACAGCCCTCTTCTCGACAGACTCTGCCTCGCCCATTATCCACGATCTGCTGCTGCCCACGATCTCTTGCTATCGCTGTTCTCTCTCTCGCTCTGTTCTACACGACTTGGGCAGCAGCCTTGGGCTGCTGCTGTTTCTTCTTTTTTTTTCTTTTTTTTCTTTTTACATGGGCTTAGACTTGGGCTGTTGTTATGGGCCAAAGAAAAACAAACACAATCAATATATTTCTCAACTTTAATGGCCTTATAACATTAGGTATCAACTTACATTAAAATGGACATTTTAGGCATCTACTTATCATTAATTGCAAGGTAATTTAGACATAAAAAATGTATATATTTTGCACTTATCAAATTCCCCCACACTTAGATCATTGTCCGTCCCGGCAATGACTTAAGTTAACACGTAGTCAAAATCGAATCTAACGAGAATGTCAACATATATAGCATATCATGAGTTTGAGATTTGCAACAAAGTACTGAAAAGAGGATGCACACGCAATCAAATAGACACAAGCTAATCTCGAGAACTCTCATGAATGGGATTAACAAAACAACACTCGATTCACTCCTTGGGTTGATGTGTATCGCTCAATTCGTCAATGCACTAGCATGTATCTACCATAAGCTTGAAAAACCTCTCACTCTCCACTACTCGGATAAAATACATGCTTATAAATCAAAA
>NC_037539.1:38904490-38906462 GCF_001531365.2 Cynara cardunculus var. scolymus
AGCGAGGGAAATTTCCCTCGCTGATACCCAGCATTTTTGTAGTGAATACACTTACTAGTGAGTTTACAGAACTCAGAACCAATAAACCTCTGAGAAGCATTTTCAAAGGCTCAAAATTAATTACCAATTAGGCTAACCCACAAAATTATAACAATTAATAAGAGTTTTAAATTAAAAGAATATTTGCGTATTTTAAGTTTTACACGTTTTAACATATTTTAGTTTTAAAGAGAAGGTTAATTGTTTTTTAATTTTAAAAATAATATTTTTATTACTTTTAAATATTGAAAATATCCTTTTACGATTTTATCTCTGTGTTGTCACTTAATATACTCAAAATAAATCTATCATTTATTATGAATTACAATTGGACACTCACAAACATTTAGGTGACGTTTGTTTTTTAAGAGGTATTGAAATCTGAAGTCTGATTTTACTTCTGATTTATAAAAGGTGGTTCTGAAGTCTGAAATCTAGATCAGTAAAATTGTTTGTTTTTACATGTGAAGTCTAAAATTCGAATCGGTCAAATTAGTGCAAAAATATAAAATATAAATAGTTTTTTATAAAAGTATAAAAGATAAATAATTTTTCTAACAAATCTCTTTCAGCCCCCAAAATAAGAATCATTTGACAGAAGGCGGATTAGCATTAAGAAGGTATTAAGAGATACGTTTACCACTTAAATTTTCATATGACATTTAGAGTTTTTAAACTCTTATTTTAGAAATAAAACAAACGCTCTTAATATTTAAACGTCTAAACGAATCGGACATCAGAGGTATTAAGAGGTAATTTTGAAAAAAACAAACAGACCCTAAATTTAAATGGGATGGATGATTATGATTTGTCTCACATTCTCGTAATTCATATATGTTCTTGCATTCTACTGAAACAATTTGATAAAAGGGGATGTACTGCTATCGATTCTAAATCAAGCTCTCGCTGGTTCAAAATCCATTGTCTATCAAGCTATGAATCGGTTCAAAATCCATTGCCTAACGAGTTCTAAATCGAGCTCTGAATCCGTCCAAAATCCACTGGCTATCGAGCTCAAAATCCATTCTAAATCAGGCTCTGAATCAGTTCAAAATCCATTGCCTATCGAGCTATGAATCTGTCAAAAATCCATTAGCTATCGAGCTTTAAAGAGATTCTAGTTCTAGCTCTGAATCGGTTCAAAATCCATTGAAGATCCAAAAATTTAAAACCCAAATACGTGCTCTGTTTTTTTTATTTATTAAAATCTAAAACTCTCGAACCCGGTTATATCTGGGCTCTATTTTTTTTAAATTAAAATCAACAAACAGAAGTTGTTAATCACAACAAAATCTAGAAGATCATGAAACCCCATATTTTTAGATAAAATGGAGAAAGAAATCATGATAGATGGTTCAATGGCTATGGTGTTTTATGGTGGTGTTAGGCTCACCGCTAGCGATGGAGACAAAGGGAGGAACAATGGCTACTAAGGTGGGGGTGGGGTTTGTTTTTTAAGAAGTTCTGAAGTCTTATTTCACTTCTGATTAATAAGAGGTGATGTTGCAGTCTGAAACAATAAGACCGTTTGTTTTTTGTAAATTGACGAACGTCTGAAATATGAAATCTTAATCAATAGTTTGTTTTTGTAAATCAGGTGCAAACATTTTGCAAAATTTTCTTGATTTTCATACAATTTCCATTGTTGAAATTCATGTCACTAAGAACCTTTTGGATACCTTTCAGACTTCCGATGCTATCAGGAATACCGGCGGTTTGTTTGCGGAAAGATTGATACTTTTGATAGAGGATAAATCACCGATAAAAGTCCTGTTTCACATTAATCTTCTAAGCTAACCTCTCTCTCTCTCTCTCTATATATATATATATATATATAGAGAGAGAGAGAGAGAGAGAGAGAGAGAGAAGGGGTGGGGCCATACATTTCACATGGGTGATGAAAGAACGGTGACGTCCTTGATGGAGAAAGAAA
>NC_037539.1:38907425-38908923 GCF_001531365.2 Cynara cardunculus var. scolymus
TAATTAATTTAATATATTTATACGTCAAGTAAAAAGTTTTTGAACAAATATAATATATTTTTTAAAAGATAATATTTTTTTGGTAAAAAGAAACAATTCTTATTTTTTTTTTTTAAAACATATAATTTTTTAAAAATATTAGCGAGATAAGTTGTGTTCTACTAGTTTTATTGATATTGGTATATTAATGAATAATTCATAATTTTTTTAATTCAGTTAATACATTTATTAAATAACATGTAAAATATCTAAATATTAAAATTAAAAATACAATATTTAATAAGAACTAGTAGATGTTATAATAAAATAATTTTGAAAGTATAATAATGTAGTAAGAAAGTCACATCACTATAGTATATGTGGACAACCTACGTGGACAATGGGGTGACATAGAAACCTAGTAGGGCAAAATGCGCAAAATAGCAACCTACTTTCACAAATTTCCTTATTATAGCATTCTACTTTCAGTTTTTCTTATTACATCAATGTATTTTCAAAATATTTTTTATTAGGGCATTGTACTTTCAAAAATTTACCCATTATAGCATTGGGTAACCTTTTAAATTAAATTTACCTACAAACACCATTCTTTGGACCGGATCTCCTTCTCTGATAATCTGTGAGGCATCAAGTACAAATGTTTTGTTAACTTAATTTTTCGAAACAACGTGCACCTGCACTGTTTATTTGTTAGTTGGGTTTGTGTGACGACATATATATACATATATATATGTCTATATATGTAGTGGTGTAATCTTAAGAAGAACCTGAAAGACATGAGACCCCAAAGAAGAGAGTGGAAAATAGTTGCAGGTGATGTGCAGCTTGTGTTGGGTTTCACCGCCGGTAAGATGGGTCTCGGTGGGGCGTGTGTAAGTGTGTATATGATAAATGGGAGGTCGGTAGGTTTTGGGTAATGGGGTCCGGTGTTGTGTCGATGGTTAAGAGAAGGCAAAACTAAGGTGATAGTTTGTTTTTTAAGAGGTGCTGAAGTTCGAAGTCTTACTTATGATTAATAAAAATGGTGTTGAAGTCTGAAATCTAAATCAATAGTAAAGTAATTTTATAATAAAGTAATTTTGAAAGTACAATGCTGTAATAAAAAATGTCATGTCAGCACTATCGTACACGTGTACAGCCTACGTGGACAATGAGGTGGCAAATAAACCTGGTATAATAGGTAAATTTAATTTAAAAGGTTACCCAATACTATAATGGGTAAATTTTTGAAAATACAATGCCCTAATAAAAAATATTTTGAAAGTACATTGCTGTAATAAGAAAAACTGAAAGTAGAATGCTATAATAAGGAAATTTGTGAAAGTAGGTTGCTATTTTACGCATTTTGCCCAACCTAGTATAATGGGTAAATTTAAATCAAAAGGTTACCCAATGCTATAATGGGTAAATTTTTCAAAGTACAATGTCCTAATAAAAAATAATTTTTGGAAGTATATTGCTATAATAAGAAAAACTGAAAGTACAATGCTATAATAAA
>NC_037539.1:38910823-38933610 GCF_001531365.2 Cynara cardunculus var. scolymus
ACTAATATCGATATATTTTTGTCAAATTTTTATGATATCTTCAAACATATATTTTATTCAAAAATAAAAACATCATCGCTTTCTCAAAATCACGTAAAGTCATATTATAACATCGACTGAGATAAAGAATAAAATGAAATATTAAAAACACGATGTATCTCGCTGCATTGCGCGAGTACTCTTCTAGTATATTATATATATATATATATATATATATATTTTTTTATATTTAAAAAAATAAAATGACAACATTACCCCTGATTTAATAGAACAATGGTTAGTGAAGTTAGCACAAGGAACCCAATCCTTAACAAGAGTGAAACCATGATGACCATACATGTTATTATTTCATTTAAAGGATCCAATCCAAAATCTTTAATACCGCACGAACAAAATTTGTAATTTACTCTATAAAAAAATCTATTGGAGCAAAATATAGAACAAAAACCTTATTATCTCTAAATACTTACCCGGTAATTTTTCTCACTGGATGAATATGACAAGAGCCAACAATCTTACCCGGTAAGAGCGATGATAAAGATGGAGAGTTTTACTCGGTAAGTGAGGTGACGACTCTTACCCGAGTAAACGCTTACCTAGTAAATTGTCGTATATGATACGTTTTGATGTACTACAATCTTATCCAATAAAATAAATTATAATATTAAACGCTTATCGGATAAACATTTAGGTAAACGACCCGCACCTTAGACGAGTGTTCACCCTTACCCCAAAACCTAATCCGTACTCGGCCTCGTTCCTTCTCAAACACAACACTCGCCTCTCGACTCATTCATCAATCTCGTCTCCTTCATCTCTCCTCCTCTACCTCAAGATCGATCTCTCCTCCACTCTTTCCATCCCCTCAGGTAATCGATCTCTTCTTTACACTCTCGACTCCTTCATCTCGACTTTTCTACCTCAAGATCGATCTCTGCAATTCCACATTGTTTACGTGAAATTTGATTTTCTTTGTTTGTCATGAAATCTGATTTTCTTGTTTGTCATGAAATCTGATTTTTACATTGTTTATCGATCTCTGCAGTTCCAAAAGTAGGTCTTACCCCCTTTTCATTGTTTGTCATGAAATCTGATTTTCTTGCTTTTTCTGAGTTTATGTGGTGTTGATTTTGCACAGTGATGTGTTTATTTTTCCTTGTTACAAAAGGTCTAATGAAAACATTATTCGATGATGTTGTATAGTGGTGGCTTTGAGTTGTGCTGTTCATGTGAAACACTATATCTAAATACAAGGAATTATTTTTCCTCGTGGTCGCTGTTTTTCTAATTGAAGGTAACGACATACACACGAACTACTTTTTGCAGCAAGATCTAGATTTTCCTCGCTTTATTGATGTGATATCAAAATACGTTTCTGTTGATTTGATTGTATTCGACTCTATCCATGGTTGTATGTATTTTATATCTTAGGTTTCAATCATAGATTTGTTGTGTATATCACTTTTTCTATTCCGTTTTGTCTATATGTGAATCGATGTTCTTGATTTAGTTTAACGATTGATAAGACTCTTGTTACATTTTTTGAGCTCAAAGGTTATTTGTATGCTTGCATTCAAGGCCTTATTGTTATATCAGAACCGAAAGGATCTAGTTTTACAAAGCACTACCTCAAGATCAGCACCGGCCCACCCTCAACTTTTTGTAAAAAACTTTTTGTCAAGGCCCTCACCTGGCTCTAAGACGCTCACAGGAGTCGATCACTCAATCCCCTGCGATTTTTGCGATTGTTTGTCTGATTGTGTGTGCAAAGGCGTCGTCCTCCAGACTCCAAAACCTAACCTCTGTAGGGTGTAAATTGTAGAATCAGACTTTAGAAATCCTCGCCTTTGGTAACTCAATTTTCACGGTTCAATCAATTTTAATTATAGGGTTCATCTCTCTCTCTCTCTCTCTCCCTCTTCCTCTCAATTATGTTGATTATTGAAATCCTCACCTCCTAGTAATTAATATTGATTATTGTATAGTTCTGTTATGTTGAAATTTCCAAATTGTTGGATATTTGTTTGAAAGTTATAAGCTTATCATATTGACTATTGAACTTGTTGTGTGTATAATATTTGTTTGAAAGTGTTCATCACTCTCTCTTATGTTGATTATTGAAATTGTTAAGTTGATTCATTGGAGCCAACTAATGATGATAAGAGTCAACAAAGTCAAGATTTTTGTTTTATTTGAGAGGACCACCCTAAGAAATAATCATGACTTCGCCACAGTTAAGTTTCTACTCCAGAATAAAACTGAAAAAAGCAACAATTTCTTTGTTGCGATGGCCCAAGGTAAATACAATGCTTTTTTTTTTCTTTTCATTACAAAGTATTAATACTTATTAAAGTGGGATGAAGGTGAGTTACATAGAGGAATAGGTCTTGTGTTAATTAAGTTCCCATTTTGTTATTTGAGCATTGAGCTCTCTTCTTTTTTAATACATGAAAGGACTTGTATGGCTTACTTAGAGCATCTCCATTGTGGTGATTTCACAAGACCATCTCCAAATGGGACACCAAATACCAAATTTGTCACCAAATACCAAATTTGTCACCAAATCACTCCAATAGGGACGTCAAATCTTACACCCATATTGGTCTAATGAATAGTAACATACTCAATTTGGTATAACACTATTCATTTACACCAACGGGAAAAATAAAAAGGAATGTATCTAAATCTTAAATTTTGGTGTTACTCGTTGGAGTAGATTTATGTTTGTATCAAATTTTGCACCAATTTCTGTGTATTTGGTCTGAGATTTGGTGTTACCCATGGGAGATGCCCTAAGAACCTCATTTTTGTACCTCTTCTTGCCGCATCCTTGCCAACTCAACAAATTAAGAACCTGCATAAAAATTCACTATGGTAATGACACACAAGAACCCCACTTTTTGGTAAAACTAATGTGGATATATAAGTAAAAAACTAATAAAATAACGTTTGACACAATAGTCAAGACAAGAACCAAGGTTCTTCTACAAGATTAAAAAAAAGGTTGGTGAGTTATAAGAATCCTTACCTCCACTATGGTGGTGGCTCATAAGAAGTCCGCTTTTTGCTTATAAGCACCTCCCATTGTGGATGTTCTTATTATTGACTTTTAATCTAATGTGTTGAACATCTTCCTTTTGTTTTTCTGTACGCCGTAAGATATATGTATCTCTTTTTTTGTATTCTTGGTAATAATTCGCCATTTACAACAATAAGGTAACTTTACTTGTAAGTATTGCTGGCTATAAATAAGAGTTGGTGTTCAAAAAATATCATGACTTGCAAATGCCTTTCTTGATCTAGAGATGTCAATAGCTAACAAAAAGGATAATACTCTTTTGAACAATTAAACTTGAATGATTACACCTTCATCTATGTCTTGATTTGTATCCTTCATGTAGAAACTCGGTATGATTTTCAGCCCATTAACAGAATTCAGTAAACACAAAGCAAAGCGGAAAGCATTAAAATGGCTTTTGCAACTTCCATAACTTCATGGCCCCATCTTCATATCCCAAAGAGTTTTTCAGTAACTCAACAAAAGATCAGATGCTCATCAACTACATCATCAATCTCTACCACCTTTGACCTTAAAACTTACTGGTCAACTCTGAGAGAAGAAATCAACCAGAAGCTTGATGAAGCTATACCTGTTCAGTACCCACACCAGATTTATGAGTCTATGCGTTATTCTGTTCTTGCAAAAGGAGCAAAAAGAGCACCTCCTGTTATGTGTGTTACGGCCTGTGAGCTCCTTGGTGGCAATCGCCTTGCTGCCTTTCCCACTGCATGTGCCCTTGAAATGGTATGCCCCCTTCATGTTCTTCTGTTTTTAATTTTACAAATCTTTCACTTCCTTTCAATTGGCTAGGGCTATGTTTGGCAACTAGATAAGCTAGTTGTTAGTTGATAAACTAGTCACGATTGATGAAAAGTTAAAAACCAGCTGATAAGCTAGATGTCGGTGTAAGAAATTACCTAAAAGAATAAGGTTATTGATGATCTATGTAAATGTTATGGGTATAATTGGAAACAAGTGGAATATTAAACTCTTGGAGCCTATTGAAACACTACTTGAAGTAGCTTTTCAGAAAGCTAGCTTATGACTTGCCAAATGGGGCTTTCTCAATAAGCTCAAAAGATAAGCAAGCTTATGGTTGCCAAACATGGCCTAGGATTAGTGGATTTGTTTTATAACTGTAGTCTGAATCTAGTTTCCAGTTTTGTCGTAGTGGATTTGTATATAATCCTCATGATATATACCCTGAATTATCTAGGATTTCATTCTAATTAATGTGTAGATGATCTCTTAAGTTGGAATGTTGTCTTTTATAGGTACATGCTGCCTCTTTAATCCATGACGACTTGCCATGTATGGACGATGACCCATCCCGACGTGGTAAACCCTCCAACCACAGAGTCTTCGGGATGGACATGGCCATCCTTGCTGGCGATGCTTTATTCCCATTAGGATTTCGCCACATCGTCTCCCACACCCCAACCAATCTTGTCCCAGAAACCCAACTCCTTCGTGTCATCACAGAAATCGCACGAGCTGTTGGTTCGACCGGCATGGCTGCCGGGCAGTTTGTGGATCTGGAGGGCCCATCAAATGCGGTAGAATTCGTGCAGGAAAAAAAGTACGGTGAGATGGGTGAATGCTCTGCTGTTTGTGGAGGACTACTGGCTGGTGCTAGTGATGATGAGATCCTACGGCTTAGAAGGTACGGGAGAGCGGTGGGGATCTTGTATCAAGTGGTGAACGACATCTTGGAAGCGCAATCGAAATCAGAAGAAGAAGAAGAAGAAAAGAAGAAGGGGAAGAGTTATGTGGGTGTGTATGGTGTTGAGAAGGCTGTGAAAATGGCAGAGGATCTAAGAGGTGAGGCCAAGAGAGAGTTGGAAGGTTTTGAAAAGTATGGTGAGAAGGTGTTGCCATTATACAGCTTTGTGGATTATGCTGCTGATAGAAGTTTTAGTTTTGTTGATAACATTTGATTCTTTCTTATAATAATCACACTCTTGTAAGTTGTAACCTAACCTAACCTAACCTAACTTGCATCTATCATCACAATTCAATCTCCACTTGTATCTATTCATCTTCTTTTGCCAGATCTGAATCAATGGATACATGAGGGATTTAGGGGATGTTTGGCAATTGTTGAATGGTTTGGTGCAGAATTATTAAGAGGCTCTCATGACATAGTGCAAAATAAATTATGATTGTTTGGTAATCGTGTACAATGAAATTAATGTTCTTAATGGTTAAGGGAGATTCAGGATACAAAATTATTCAGAGGGCTTTAGAACCATTAAGAGGCAGACTTTTTTTTGCCAAACAAGATTCACCTCTTAACGATTCAGAGATTGTCCCACGTTTTTGACAATTCAAGGATCAATTCTGATATCATTTTGTAATGTTGCAAGTTGTGATGGGCTAACCACTCGGGTTGTGGTGCAATATATACATATACATGTATATATATATATATATATATATATATATATTATTTTATTTCTGATTTATAAGAGATGGTGCTGACATCTAAAATCTGAATCAATAACATTGTTTGTTTTTGTAAAATGATAAACGTCTGAATTTGTTTAAATTGTTTATTTTACCCATTAAAAAAATTATATTGTTGAATTTATAAATAAAATTTATAGAATTTCACATATTTATTCATCATCATTACGAATTTTACATAAATTATGTAATTAGCCTTCATTTAAACGAAAATATGTCATTAACGTATTTAACACATTTAAATCATATTAAAAGACATCAATTGAGAGACGTGAGGATTGATTTGGTAAGGATTGACTGAGAGAAATGATCGGTTAAGGTTAATCGATTGAGAAACGCCGTTGTTGAGGGTTTGAAGAACAATAAAAGGTCGGTTTACCTCTTACTTATTAAGAGAACAATAAGACATAAGTGCCTTTGAAAATTTGGAAAAAAACAAACAGTCTGAATGACCTTACCTTTTAACGAATCAGACATAAGAGGCTAATAAGAGTTCTTTTATAAAAAAACAAACAAGTCCCAAGTAATTAACAGATTACAAAATTAATCATGATGCTAAAATAAATTTATGTAATTGTTTTTTTATTAAATATTTTTTTGTGAATATTGAATCATTTTTCCAAGTTATCATAACTGTGGAATGACAAAAATGGACATGTTAGGAACCAAACGAGTGCGATTTGTTGATCCCAAAAAATTCAAATGGTGCATACCTTGGGCTTTTTTGTACCGGTAATGATCGGTTAGGTGGTTACGAGTGAGATGTCAAAATGTGCCCGACTCGGTCCAGGACTGGCATAGAATCGGACGGGTTGGTAGTGGCCCGACGGTTTATGGTTATGGTTTTTACAATATTTTTTTTGTAAAAAGATTCCAAAGGAGACCAGGCTATGGGTTTTTTGGTCGAACAGGGCCGATTATAAAAAGGAAATCAAGGGCCATGATTAATTTGGGCCCAACCCGAGACCGGTTTCTAGCCAACTCTAGTTACGAGGATTGGTCCAAGGGACCGAAACGGTAACTTTTACATATTTTATATTTTTATGATTTCTACACAATCAGTATTTAAATCAGTATCGTTTCAAATAATTAATTTTTTTTAATAAAACTAGTTGTATAAAACAATTATATAATATGATAAAGATATTGGAAAAAGTTCAAAAAAATATGGACCAGATATAACAAGAATTCAATTGGTTACAAATGGTCCCAAATTTTCTATCGGAAAATCAGTTATAATTTAACTTATCAACACTTAATGTAACAGATAACGGTTAATTGATTTCTCTATCTATCTTAAGCATAATGCATAAACTCTTATGTATCGTATACGGCTTAATCTAGAACTTAAGTTTCTACACGTAGACGACAATATGAAATGTTGAACAAAAGAGGGAGACGAAACTTCCGGGAAGTACGATAAAGCATGAAAGGGTGTTGGTTCATGTCTCTGGATTTGATGGCTTATTGTAAAATGTTATTTCCAAATCAGGTGAATTTGAACCAAAATTTCAAATACAGATACTTCACTTATTGACAAATGATTCTAAATCAATACATGAATCTGATTAAAGAGCATATTTATTTTGCATGGGAATCGCTCGGTGTTTCCATCCGTTTTTCAAATCGGGATGTTAAATATACCTCAAACAGAAACCAAATCATCCATAAATGAACTACATTTTGTACCATGCAAGAGACATTACGAAACAAACCTTCTAAATTCAGTAAGGATTCCTTTGTGTGACGATTTGGTCAACCAACCAAATCGAAAATGAATCTCGTGTTTAGGTCAATTTCATTGAGTATCTTAACTTTTGGCATTCTAGATATGATCGTAAAAATAAGGGTTCTAAGAACCCATGATGTGTGAACCCAGTAAAATAAAACTCATCTTCACGATTAACTATTCTGATATTTAAATTGCTATACTGAAATTATTTTGTCAAAACTTTACTTATTATTATTTATTTCATTTTTACTAATTGTTCTTTTGCTGACTTAACAAATACTAATACTTATAAAGGGTTTGGTTCACGTGAGACCAGCCTGTTTTCGTGAGACCATTTTTTTACATTTGAATCTTCGTAGCAAAACGCTGTGAAAGTAAGCAAAAGATCCGAACCTTCACAGCAAAAACACTGTGAATGTTACCTTCACAATGTTTTGCCGTGAGATTTTAAGTGTAAAAAAATGGTCTCACGAAAACTGACTGGTCTTACATGATCCAAAATCTACTTGTATATTTGCATAAACATTGAAGATAAGTGTAAAAATCTAATATATTTATGTTTATAAAATTTTAAAAAATTATTTCCTTCAAAAACTTGGATGCTTAAGCAAATGGTTTTACAAACACCAAACAAGATAAAAAGAATGCCATTTTTAGAAATTCGTTTATTTTTATATTTTATAAATTAATTTTCTTTTCTATTTGTGTCAAAAAATAAATAATTGTTGCACATGTCTATAATATTTAAATAGATTCCCCAAAAGCCGTCCAAATCCAATGAATGTGTGTATTAGCTAAACATAGATCTCAATTTCTTGGCTTTTTGTGTTTTTTTCTTTTTTCTAATTTGTTACTTAAAACTTTTAAATTACAATAGCCAAATAGGTTATCACATATATATATATATATATATATATATGTATGTATATATATGTATTATAAAGTCAGCTTTGGTTGAACACTGTATTTTTTATAAATATTTATCATGAATGCTGTAAAAAGTCCACATTTATTATTTATGATAAATAGAGACAAGTGGAGCACTCTTGATGTTCCTTGGTTCATAATGGAAATGAGGTTCTAACTGAACTTTCCTACCCTTCGTGAGAACATTGTTGACCTTTGGATGTGTGTTTTTCTATCTGGTGGTTCACAAAAACGCAGATCTTCGTCATAAAAAACGCGAACATCCATCTAACTTTATCCACATTCTCTTATTTTCATATATCTTGAATCACTTTCAATTACATGATATTAATTTGAATTAGTAGTTATTGGGCAGCCATCCTACATAGCCGGTTCTTATGCTATCAGGATGGTGGGGCAAACCTCCTCAAGCGTGATGAGTCTCCTTGACAGGGGATGTTTGTGATATGTTACGTAAATCTCACATCATCGATTACAAGGAAGATTCTAGAAAGGCTTGACGGGACATTAGAAATTTAAGTGGGGGAGAATATAACAACTCGTCTCAAATGGATAGAAAATTGTATTTTTGTGTTACTTATAAGCTCTAAGTTGTGGATTACCAATAACTTCTATCAAGTTTATAAGTTGATTTGAAGGTTATTATGCACTGATAGCTACTTTGGTCCATGGGGTGTTTCAATTAAAATGAGTAAACTCATAAATTGACTATAACAAATAAGTGGCTAATATTTGTTTTCTAAGATTTCACATGATATAAGGGTTTTTTTTTTTTTTTTTTTTATTAACTTGGATATCCAATCCGTTATGTGAGCCGACTAATCTCAGGATGACCACCAGCTTTGCAGATAGCCCAGGGTTACCGCATTTGAACCTCCGTGACCACAAGGGGATTTTTATTCCTCCTTGGATTTGAACCTGGGACCTCTAGGTACTTTTAACCTTTGGAGCCAAGCTCAAACCAATTAAGCACCATCCTTGTGGTTAATAATATAAGATTTTCATTAATTAAACAAATTAAAAAAAAACAAGATTTCATTCTTTTAAATTAACACAAGTTTAACATCATTGTATTTTTTTTTTTGAGGTTTTTCAACCATACAATTTCATACGAAATATGATATATATTGTGATTTATTTTTTATTTCATATGTGAAATAACATAATATGATACTTTTTAAAGAAGTACCGTTGTCTTACTTTTAAAATAACAACTGATTTCTCATGTTTTATAAGGCAATGCTATTTCATATCAACAACATAGAGTTCTGGATATTCTACAGTAGCGTTGTTTCATATATAAAACCATACATAATTTAATACGTACCTTACTCTATCATGCGAAGGAAATATACAGTTTACCTAAATACTTACCCGATGAGTGTTTACCGATATGAGTTAACACTATAATTTATTTTGATGCGTAAGATTTTAATTCATCAAAACGTATGGAATGCAACAACCTACCTGGTAAGCGTTTACCTGAGTAAGAGTCGTCATCTTCACTTACCCGGTAAGACTCTTCATCATTCTTATCGCTTTTACCCAGTAAGATTCTTAACCTTTGTCATGTTCATCCGATGAGAAAATTCATCCGGTAAGCACTTACCAAATAAGCGTTTAATAAACGGCCCCCAAGATAGGGGAGGATAAGAATTAGGTGTATATAATGAAGAGACATGAATAACAACCCCATAGATAGAAGGGACAATTTCAGTTTTGTTATCAATGCAGATCAAAAAAATGAGGTCGTTTACCAACATAAACTAGGTAAATTTTCACTGGTAAAAATCATCATCCTTATTTTACTGGACTGGATAAGATTTATAATAAACAAATTGTAAATATATTTTGATTCATGTTGGAGATGAAGTGAAAGGGAGAAGAAGGCGTATGTTCCCGACATGTTGGAATTCGAATTATGTCCACATCGAAAAAACTGAGGTTTATTTCTGTCATTGTATTGCTGACGTGGATTCTGGACCACACTGGTCATTATTTTACCTTATCTTAAAAAATGGACACAATATTTTAATTTAATTTATTATTAAATATTAAATTTTGTGGATAAGGTTTTGTTAGATATCTACCTTTTCCTACCTGAAAACAAGCATATTCTTCTGTGATAAAAACGACAATAGTTTATTGAATTATATATTTCAAAAATTATTATTATTATTATTATTATTATTATCTACATCTATACTATTTTATTAATTAAATTTGATAAATGTCTTAAAATCTTGAAAAAGTACAAAATCTAAAACACAAAGTACTTGTTTTTTAAAACACAAAAGTATTTGTCTTTTAAGCTTTTTTTTGAGAAAATTTAAAACACAAGATGACTTTTAAGCTTTTCCTACAGAAATCTATATCTATATCTATATCCATACTATCTTATGCATAAAGTCTTAAAAACATTTTTTAATAACAATTTTTAATGCACAAAGTACTATACATTTATACACAAAGTCTTAAAAACAACTCATAATGCATTAAGTACTATTACTTTATGCTTTTAGTCTTAAAATCTCTTAATCTACAATTAAAATAACATATAATACAAGTTATCAATGCATATTATTACTTTTTCTTTTCTTGTTGTCAAGATACTTTTGACACCTTTCACTCATGTCTTCACTTTCTCATCCCTCTATGTCTTTTCCCCACCTCCCAAGGTGAGATTCAAATTGATATTCATCATGAGTTATTAAAAGTTCTCACATTCATCTCTCATTCAATTGTTCTAGAACTCTCGGTCTCGCTCTCTTGATTTTTTACTCTTGGTATAAATCGAATACATTTGTGAAGTCGTTTAGATATATTGGATTTTAAACTGTAATACAATTTTTTTCATCGATAAACTGTAATTAGAACCATAACTCTTATTTATTCAAATTGTATTAATATGTAAAGACCAAGTGTAATTTATATCATCGTTAAATCTTCTATATTAAAACCAGTGAAACTTCAAAATCGTTAAAATTCACGACTCTCCGCTGCATTGCGCGGGCACACAACTAGTGAGACATTAAGGAGCCGTTTATCAAACACTTATCCGGTAGGTGCTTACCGGTAAAATTTAACACTATTATGTACTTATCGGGTAAGATTTTAGTCCACCAAAACGACATAGTATACAATTATTTACCCGATAAACGTTTACGGTGGTAAGAGTCGTCGCCCACATTTACCGGGTAAGACTCTTGATCCTTGTCTCGCTCTTACCGGATAAGATTCTTGATCTTTACTATATTCATCCGGTGATGTAATGTTACTTGGTAAACGCTTACTCGGATAAGCGTTTGGTAAACGACCCCTAATATATTTCACAATCATATACGCTTAAATTATTTATAATCCAAATTAAATAACCTCATGTCATCAACATACATGTTTTCTCAACAAAAAAAAAGAGTAAATTATGTCTTTTGATTATTTATTAAATATTTGTCTACTAATTAAAGGTAAGTTCGAATTGTTGATTATTTACTTTTGAAAATGGACATTTATTTTGAGACAAACATAAAATAGAAATATGGACACTTATTTTGAGACGAAAGGTTGGTGGTATGAGTTTTTGTTTGGTTTTGACCCCTGCCACTAACATGCAACCTTCCGCCCGCTAACTTCCCCTCATGTACCTTGCACACAAGGCTAAAATAGTCTTTTTAAGCATCTTCTCTCTTTTAACTGTAAATAACTTTCTCCTTCTTCTCTATTGTAATCACCACCCTTGCCTATTTAATTCCTTGTTACATGCTTTATCTATCTCTTTTTCCTCACAACCTTCCCTTCTCCGTGGGTTTTCACAGCCCCTCCTCCGTGGATTTTCACTGCTCCTCCTTTGTGGGTTCTCGTCGGAGAAACAAGAAGATGAGAAGTCTCTACCAGAGAAACATGTCACTGAATCTTCAACGTCACTGAAAATATTTGGATCTATCGATCTTAGTACCACTTAATCAATATGAGCAAACTATTCTAAGTATATTATAGTTTTTCATTCATCAAATCAATAAAATGGATTTAACAATCTCCTCATATTTGATGATGACAAAGTAATAGAAGGAAAAAAAACTATATAATTTAGAATACAAAACAAAAACTAGATAAGATGAAGATTTGGAGGGACTTCAACATTAAGTGAAAAGACCCTTGTTCAGTTTTTGGGTTCTTTCAGTATCAGACGAGAAAGATAATTTCATCGATTTCAATGTCAAGATACAATTGATTACATAGAAGATTATAGGAAATTACAAAGTTTAATCAACTAGTTTGGACCATAAAGTCCTAGTTCATATAGGCTAGTACAGATAGTTTTCTATTTTGTTAAGCAAATCTTGGACTCTAGGCTTTTCCTTATCTTCAATAATAAATTCTTTGAACAGGTTCATCTTCACAAGATAATCAACTATGAGGAGCCGCATTGGTTTTTCGTTCTTTACCATGAAGGCTGTGTTTGATCAGCTCCGAGAAGGGTTATGCTTTCAAAGTCCCCTTCCACTGTAACGATCATGTTGGCTTTGGCTCAACGACTTCCTATAGGTAGTTGTCTGAACTTTTTAGCTGGAATATGATTTTAGTGAACTTACTGTTAAAAACAATATAGTTAAAAAAACATCTATTGCTTTTATTTAACACAAACAAGAACTACAAACTTACAAAGAATACATATTAGACTTTGTACAAAAATGGAGATTATACAAATCTAACAGAAGAAGAATACGAACAAACAAGATGAAAGAACTAGCTAGGCTAAGAGCTCAAGATGAGAGCTAAAGAGAGAATTCAAAATGAAAATGTGCGGTGAATGAATCCAGCTTCAAAGAATAAGTCGTTTATATATGTATAGACTTTTAACAGCTTTGCCCCTTGAAGAACCAATATACTGCTTCGCTTCCCTCTAATTTCTCCAAGAAGTGAGACGCAGTCCTTCTACTTTCCAAGCCTCTTTATTTTTCAATAATGACAAAATCTACCCTGAACTATTAAACAAATTAACAAACAAGTACAAACAGATCAAGTTAGTCAAGATTGGAAACATATATATATTTCAACACCAGCCTTCAATCTTGACTTTTGAACAAATCAAACATTCTTAGTTTTGAACACAGATAATTATGTTGATTTATGTTAAGAGCATTGTTAAAATATCAGCAACTTGTTCAGAAGAAGGAACTTTTACAACCTTTAAAATACTTCTATTAATTTTTCACGAATGAAATGAATATCTATCTCAATATGTGTTGTACGTTTGTGAAAAACAGGATTATTAGCTATCTGAATAGCAGACTTATAGGAAGAAGATCATTTATTTCAAGATCTGCAAGAATTTTAAGCACCCAAACAATTTCACAGGATACAGAAGCCATAGCTCTGTATTCTGATTCATCTAGAAGATCTAGAAACAGTATTTTGTTTCTTACTTTTCCAAGATATAAGAGAATTTCCAAGGAACAAGCAAAAACTAGTAACAAAGCGTCTAATAGAAAGACGCTTACCCCAGTCTACATCTACATAGGCGCAAAGACTAAAATTTTCTGACCTTGTTAAACTAATACCTTTTCCAGGAGAAAGTTTGAGAATTCTGAGAATTCTGAGAGCAAGAGTTAAATGTGACTGTCTTGGAGCATGCATAAATTGACTCAGACAGTGAACATAAAAAAGCTATATCAGGTCTAGTAGCTAGCAAATATATCAATCTGCCAATTAACCTTTGATAACCAGAACAATCAGCCAATAAAGAATCTTTAGAATTATTTGAAGCATTTATAATTAAATTTACATCCATAGGAGTAATCGATGGCTTACAGCCCAAATATCCATACATGCCAACACACACAATCAAATGTGCACACAAGGTGAAGATAATGTAAACAACCTTAAGAAATTTCTTACTCGGGTGTTCACAAAGTTCACCTGCATCATGGTTGGTAGATTTAGATGTAGTTTTTTTTTTAGTTGTTCACAAGCTCAATCAAATCTCATAGATTCAGAGTGTGTTCACAATATGTTTAGAAACTATAATAGTATTTCTAGAAAAAAGTGTTCACCTTATATATGTATTCAATTGGGTGTGTGCGTGCATGTTTGTTACAGAGAAAGAAGACATAATATATGAGAGAGGAGAAAGTGAGAGAGTTTCTTAATTATATTAGATTTTAATTTTTTTTTAATTATTTTCATCATCTTAACTTAATCTCACGAATTAGAAAGTTCTTAAAAGAAGACGATATATATATATATATATATATATATATATCGGGGGTATATTTCTTTTACAACCTTGTGTATTTGTACAACCCTTGCAACCCAATTAATTGAGATATTTATAGAAATGATGAGAGTTCATTATTATGATTTGAATATTTATGGAATATGAATAGAGTTCATTAATTATGATTAATACTTTATATTAGGAAACAATCAAAACTTGTATGAAATCACATATTCATCAAATGAAATGGACGGTTGACATTGGGTTGTATTGGTTGCACAAATGTCAAAGGTTGTATAATAACCAACCTCTCTCTCTCTCTCTCTCTCTCTATATATATATATATATATATATATATATATATGAGTATTAAGATAAAAAGACTAAATATTGTAAGAATATAAGAATAGATATCATTCGTTAGAATGAATTTTTTAATTGACAAGATTTCAGTGCATAATTGTAAATAATCAAAATATTGATTATTTAAAAGGTCAATGGAAGTTGAGAGGATAGTTTAAGAATTTTCCACCATTTTATATTTAGAATATTGGGTAGGTACCAAAATTTTAGGAAGAGATTCCATTATTATCTTTTGGAAATTTTTAAAAACTCTTTTCAATCCATATGTTAGAATTGGAGAAGGCCATGATGGAAGACCACTTTCTACCACCTTTCTCTTCTCTGTTCATTCACCATCGTCGAAGAGCCTATCTATCTCTTTTTCGTTCATTCATCATCGTCAGCGATGCTATCGTCTCTCTTCTCCGTTCATTCACCCTCATCGACCACCCCACTGTCACCCTCTCGATCATATGTGGTATGTTGTTAATCGTCAACACGTCTTCGTTCGTCATTCTCCATCACTTTCACTATCAACATATTGTCGTAGATCACTCTCTATTATTTGCGGTCACCGTTCGACACCCATTGTTATACATAAGCAACATATAGATGTTTTATATTATGTTTTTTAAGTGTATTTATTAGAATAACCGATTGTTAGATTCACATGTGCATTAGTTAGATCAATATATTGTTAGATTAATCAATTGTTAGGGCTCACAAATTATTTGTGAATTTATGGTTAGTTTACCATTCAAAGATAAATGATTCAATATGCGATGTTTTAATTTATAGAAAATACATAATGTATAGTCATCATCCATATTTTAATAATGTGAATATGTGTTTAAATATGCATATATGCATTTGAGCTTCACAAGTGTGCTAAACCATTCAAAGATAAAAGATTCACATATGCACTTGAGCTTCACAAGTATGCTAAACCATTCAAATATTCACCTATGCACTTGAGCTTCATAAGTATAAGTATGCACATATGAATTTGTATAACATTACTTGTTCAAATGTATAAAAAAAATCAATTCACATGTGAATCTACATAGCATTACTTGTTTGAAATATAACAAATAAGGCATGATTCATATGTACATTTTCAATTGAATAGTCCACCTTAAAATATAAAAATAAGACTCACGATTCTTGATAATAACAAAGCTCATTTCAACAAGTTATGTGAATATGTAAAAAATTCATATGTGAATTCTTGGTATAATGTGAATACATTTCAATAAATTATGAACGAGTTTCACAAATATACACATGTGAGTCTCTATAGCACTAATTACATGTTTCAAACATAAAAAATCAATGCATGAATCATAAATATACACATGTGCATTTTCAAATTTCACAAATATACATAAATGAATTATGAACGAGTTTCACAAATATGCACATGTGAATCTACGCATCACGGTTATTAATAATAACGATACTTGATTGTTTGAGATAACTAAAAATACTTTTCAGATAAACAAAAAGATTTGAATTTTTTTTTTTTGAGATAATTAAAGAGAGTTGAAATATTGAAATTGAATCTGAATTTGAGATAAATGAGGAGAGTTGAATTTGAATTTTGAGATAAATATGTAGAGTTTCTATATATCCATATAGTTTAGTTATAAAATTACTTTAATGCCCTACATTTAACTAAAAAAATTAAATTTCAATTTTGGTCCCTAAAGTTTGTAATTTTTAATGGATATTGTATTTAAACTTCAAAAACTCAGGTTTAGTCTCTCATGTTTGTCAAATGCCAACGGTTTTGGTCCATTTGTTTAACGGTCGTTAACTTTTTCCATTAAATCTAATTAAATGAGGGGTATTTTAGTCATTTTCACTATTTTTTTAAATTGTATAACAAAATTAAAAATGCATATTATCTATTAGGTATATTAATAGTATTGTAATTGAAAAAAAAAATGACACCCCATCATCGCCCCCAAATGATAAAATCCCCCATTATGCTATCTTCCTGTTTCTCTCCTAAAACAACTAGATGACGAAAATAACTCTTTCGGCAAAACTCCGATGAGGTTCAATCAAGACAACAAACATCTTACTCCTCCATTCTGAGACAACCCCCCCCCCTCGCAGGTTTGATTATGTGAATCTCATCTCCAGCTTCATCTTTCATCGTCTTTTCTTCTTTTTGTTTCTTTATAATTTAAAATTTAAAATATAATATTTTTTAATTTCAATATAAAATTAAAAAAAATAGTAAAAATGATTAAAATACATCTCATTTAACTATACTAACAGAAAAATTAACTACCGTTAGATAGAGAGACTAAAACAACTGGGAATTGACAAACATGAAGAACCAAATCTGAGGTTTTTGAAGTTTAAGACGATATTTGTTAAAAATTACAAATGTTTAGGACTAAAACTGAACTTTACTCTTAAAAGAAAAAGATCTTAGTCTTTGGATCAAATTTATATACAACGGATGTGATCTCCTCATTTTCTTACGATATTTGGTCTTCTTATTTGAATTATCTATTTTTTATTTAGAATATGGGGAAGGTACCAAAATTTTAGGAAGAGATTCTGTTATTATCTTTTGGAAATTTTTAAAAACTCATTTCAATCCATATGTTAGAATTGAAGAAGGCGATGATGGAAGACCACTTTCTACCAATTTTCTCTTCTTTGTTCATTCACCATCGTCGAAGAGCCTACCGTATCTCTTTTTCGTTCATTCACCATCGCGGCAATGCTATCGTCTCTCTTCTCTATTCATTTACCATCATCGGCCACCCTACTGTCTCCCTCTCAAACGTAAGTGGTATATTGTTCATCGCTAACACATCTTCGTACACCATTCTCTATCACTTTCACTGTCAACATATTATCATTGGTCACTCTCTATCATTTTTCGTCATCGTTCGACACCCATTGTTATACATAAGCAACATATAGATGTTTTATATTATGGTTTTAAGCGAATTTATTAGAATAATCGATTGTAAGATTCACATGTGCATTAGTTAGGTCAATATATTATTAGATTAATCAGTTGATAAGGCTCACAAATCATTTGTAAATTTGTGGTTAGTCTACCATTCAAAGATAAATGATTCAGTATGCACTGGATGTTTTAATTTATAGAAAATACATGACGCATGGTCATCATCCATATTTTATTAATGTGAATATGTATTTACATATGCATATATGCACTTGAGCTTCATAAGTATGCACATATGAATCTGTATAACATTACTTGTTTGAATGTATAAAAAATCAATACACATGTGAATCTGCATAGCATTACTTGTTTGAAATATAACAAATAAGACACGATTCACATGTACATTTTCAATTGAATAGTCCACCTTGAAATATAAAAATAAGACTCATGATTTTTGATAATAATGCACTTTTCAACAAGTTATGTGAATATGTAAAAAATTCATATGTGAATTCTTGGTATAACGTAGATACATTTCAATAAATTATGAATAGATTTCACAAATATACACATGTGAGTCTGTATAGCATTAATTACATGTTTCAAACATAAAAAATCAATGCATGATTCATAAATTTACACATATACATTTTAAATTTCACAAATATACACAAGTGAACTATGGCTATTTGAGCCCCCCCCCTCCTTGTTTGATTTTGTGAATCTCATCTTTCATCGTCTTTTTTTTTTTATAATTTAAAAATAAAAATATAATATTTTTTTAATTTCATAAAANCTCCCTCCCTCCTTGTTTGATTTTGTGAATCTCATCTTTCATCGTCTTTTTTTTTTTATAATTTAAAAATAAAAATATAATATTTTTTTAATTTCATAAAATAGTAAAAATGATTAAAATACCTCTCATTTAACTAGACTAACAGAAAAAGTTAACTACCGTTAGATAGAGAGACTAAAACCGCTTCAAATTAACAAACATGAAGGACCAAATCCGAGGTTTTTGAAGTTTAGGGATGATATTCGTTAAAAATTACAAATATTAGGACTACAATTGAACTTTACTCTTAAAATAAAAAAGATCTTAGCCTTTGGATCAAATTTATATACAATGGATCTAATCTCCTTAATTTTTTACGATATTTAGTCTTCTTATTTGAATTATTCGTACAGTTGAATTCAAAAGTCTTGGATTGGAGTCTTTTAAGTTCTTCATCAATGGAAGCAAGAGATTGATTGAAAATCTACGTTTAGGTCTCACTTTGCTTTTTTATGAGGCTTTACATATCTAATGGATTCTTTATGGCTATTTGAGCATTGGGTTCATATGTTTTATAAAAGTTTAAAGAAATGCATGTCATTATAAATCATCATTTACAGTTTTGAAATACAAACCAAAGTTATTGAATTGCGTATGAGGATTCCAGTATGTATCTTATTATGCAATGAAGAACGAAGAACAAGATTCAAGAAAGTACGAGAATTTATAAACTAAAACGAGAGAGCATAAACTTAAATTACTTCAAAACGTAAGTCACAATCAGTTATGATCTGATTGGATCTCACCCAAAACACAAACCCCGTCACCTCTTATTTATGCTAAGCTAGAGAGGGGCAAAGTGAAAAATGAAGCAAACTTGGTCCTTAAGCTTTAAAGTACAAATAAGTCAAAAAAAAAACCAAAAAGCTTAAAGTACTATTAAGATAATCCAACTCCAGCCAGGTAAACTTAACTTCACAGGAACTTCCAAAAGTCATCTTCAAGTCACAAAATTTGTCCTCTAGCCATTTTCTCTTGATCCCTATGTTTTCCTTTCTTCTATCCAATGCTCTGCAAATGTTGCAGCACAAGATACAGTACTCTAATTCTGTCCAAAAGTCCAAATAAGCCTTCCATAGAATAAAAATAGGTAAATCATTAACTCTAACTCCATAAACAAATAAATGGAAACTAAGGTAACAAAATGACTCAAAATTGGGATATAAAGAGAAAATGTTCTATCTGTAAAGGAAGAAATGGAAGTTCAAGCACTAAATAATTAGTGTGTATCATTTTACCTCCATTTTCAGAATAAATCTTGTCTTGAAAGGCTGAAATATATATTGATCACTCAGATTCACTCGACAGTTGTATTAATTTATAACCCTGGAGTGCATCCGAGCAATTAGTACCAGCTAGCTAATTTCTTTCAGTTTAAAAAGTTCATATACATGAATACTGAACCAAACTAATAATTGGTGTAGTAATCTCAATCGAAGAAGGTAGTTGGACACATGGAAACGATTGGTGATTATGGTAAATTGTCTAGGGATCGTGAATGCAATGGAGCTCATGTCTGCAACCATGTTCGTTATGCTGTTAGTATGGTCTCTAACCAATTACTTGCACGTCGACTTCAACCACCTCCATATGCATATGTATAACTATTCACAAAAAGTGTAAGTAGTATCCGACTTTGATCATGGCTTGGCCAAAATTTGAATGCATGTATTTTTTTGGAATGAAGAAAGGATAAGTTGGTTTAGTTTGTTGATTAAGGGTCTTTGGTTTCGTTGAGGTCATTTTCAGGTCTAATATATGTTGGTGATAATGAGGCATCTACTCTACATAGATTGGGAACATAACTGTATCACCATATGAAGAGAATAACAGAAAATCCTATGATTCCTATCTTGATTGGAGTAAGTTGATGTTGGTTACATCAGATGGTTACCAAGTGGTTTTTTGGTCGTGGATTCCTGTAAATTCTCTCTTTCTATTCTTATTTCTTGCGACATCAATACGTTGGTTACTTTCAGATCAAAAAGTTAGAAAGGAATTTACCTTCAACTAATTCCTCTAATCTACATGTTCGTGTGCGATTCTTGTCTTTTGATTTGATTTTGGTGTTCTTTTAATGAAACTCTAATTCAATACTTGGTACCTGATACTCTGTTAATTTACTGTTTCTTTGCTTTTTGTTCCAATTCAAGGAACCGGTGGAGATCTTTTTTTGAGTGGGGCTCATACTTTTAATTTTTCATCATTGACATGGGAAAATATGTACTGCTTCTGGAGTCTAAATGATGACAAAAAACTACAGGTTTTTCTCATATTAATTATATACCATCTTCTAAAAAGTAAAAGGTCGTGCTTTTGATAGGAAAATTGATGGTTGTCAAATATTTACCTTCATGACTCAGCAGAGAAGGTTATGAATTAGTTGGACTCTATTATTCAAGGGCATATGGATGCTTCGTATATTGTAGTGTGCATCAGGGACGAACCCAGAATTTTTTATAACGGTTTCACCATTTAACCAAAAGAAAAAAATATAGGAATTTTTTTTTTCAAACGGTGACACCGTTTGACTATAAGAAACAAATATACATAATTCTTTTTCAAATAGTGGCACTGTTTGACTAAGAAAATGACACTAACATGACTCGGACTTGGGTGTGGGGTGGAATAAAAGCCTTGCAAACCAACTCTACCAAATAAAATTTTTTCTCATTGTAGTTTCAAAATACATATGATAACACACAACAAATTAATACGGTTGCACTGTTCACAAAACCTAAATTTTTATCTTCGGCAGAGAATGATACGGTGGCACGTGCCACCCATGACACTTAACTAGGTCCGCCTATGGTGTGCATTGTACCTTTCTTCTCAGTATTTAGAGTTATAAGTTTTTGATTTTTTTTAATTACTATTTATCTATTTTCTTTAAAAAAAATGTGGTTTTCAAAGTAGACAATTTTTTTAATATTATTATTATATTTCTCATAAATGATTTTACTTTTGTGTTCGTTCATATATAAATTTCGGATTCTATTTTCTAATTACGAGTTGCAAAAATCACAAACTTTTAACTTTGAATTATATGTCGTTTGATTTGTGACTTAAAATACCAATAAACTATAAAACTAACAGCATCAAGAGGAATGAAGAAATAAAAACAAAACATAAATAAAATTGTCATTTCAAGTTCTTGACCTAAACATTGAGATGCTTCATACGACATTGCTCACGGATACATTACTAGTAAATAAAAATACAGGGTTGAGTTCCGGTGAGAAGGATAGTTATTAGTTAACATGAGAAGCGTAAGAAGAGATCTTTATTCTTGAATGCACATTAGGATGAGGTGCACCAAGATGAGATGCACAGATCAATCTCCGTATTAAGCACGATTCATGAGTGAGTTTGATATTATAAATGATCAAGGGTTCAGACTCTTTCTTACACTTTCACATTCACTCTCCTTCTCACAATATCGTTTGTGTGTATATATATATATATATATACACACACATATATATATATATACATTTGTATATATATATATATATATATATATATATGTATGTGTGTGTGTATACACGAACGGTATCGTGAGAAAGATAGTGTATATGGGGTTGGGTTCACGTGAGACATGTGAGACACGATTTATATACTTGAAACTTCACAACAAAATGTTGTGAAGGTAAAGAAGGTCGTATCTTCATAGCCACGGGCGGATACAATGATAAAAAGGAGGGAGGAGGGACCCCAATCAAAAATTCAAAAAAAAAATTAGGTTAAAATTTAGGTTTTACATGATTTACCTTTCACTTATCCCAATTACATTTTTCCATGGGCCCCCAACCCCAATCGAAACCGTTACTCTAACCAAAAAAGTCTGTTGAAATCAATCAAAAAAACCAAAAAATTTATTCGAAATCGACAAAAACACTAAAAATCTCTCGAAGTCAACCAAAAAACTTTAAAATTCCCTCGAAAACATTGTAATTAGGTTAAAAATACATCGGAAGATTTTGCAGGTCTTTAGTTTACCTTAAAGGTGACCCCGTTGAACAAAAATTATGGATCCGCCACTGTTTATAGCAAAAACTCTGTGAAAGTTACATTCACAGTGTTTTGCTGTAAAATTTTAAGTATAAAAATCGTATCTCACATGTCTCACAAAAACAATCTTGTCTCACGTGAGCCAACGTATGTGTGTGTGTGCGTATATATACTAATTAGTTCTCATTTGATTAGGCCTATATATATATATATATATATATATATATATATATATATATATATATATATATATATATA
>NC_037539.1:38936270-38944805 GCF_001531365.2 Cynara cardunculus var. scolymus
ACTCAGTTCTCCCTTGAATAGACCCCTATATATATATATATATATATATATATATATATATGTGTGTGTGTGTGTGTATGGAAAGTTATCGTGTTTGATGAGTTGATCTTACGTGGCGAGCACCAATGTTGTCTGGCCAAGTTGCACCTAATATTGAAGATAAAAGGTACAAGTCATGATGCACGACCGTTGACTGTTCAACTCCGACCCTTCGTCACTCCAAGAGACGCTTTTTTCCTCCACGTCAACCCTTCATATCTTCCCACGTGGCCTCCATATCTCCCACGAGCCTCACGCCACCCTGTCACCTTAATCTTTTTCTTTCTAAAAAATAAAAATAAAAATAAAAATAAAAATAATATCCCCTTGGAAACTATATACACGTTTATAATCACATTATTTTTTTTTACCAAAATAAATAAATAAAATCTATTCAACTTGATTTACTAATTTTTTGTAAATAAATAAATGCTTATATATATAAAATTAAAATAAAATATTATATATTTAAAGATAACTTAAGTACGGGTTTTTAACGTTTTTGATTTAAAATATGTTCCACATTCTCAAAAAGTTTACGGTTTTTCATTTATTTAAGAAAACGATGGCTTGATGTAAAGAAAGAGTACAATTATGTGAAAATTTAATTCAATGATTTGTACGTTTGGCTTTTCGAAAAAAATATGATAAAAGAAAAAGAAAAGTACAAATATTGTCGTTAAATACTTTTTATCGATTAAAAATCCATAACTCGAAAATATATTCATAGTACAAAATCATAATATCAGTAGTTGTTACACATATATTATAAAAAATATTATCACTTTTTGATCACTATATTGAGCAAAATACTGATTAAATTGTTTTTATAATAAAAAAACACCTAACACTAAAGTTATAGTTTTGAAAGATCGTAAAATAATGACAGTTTGTGTAATTTTATCCCACTCAGATTACAATAATATAGGTCTATATTTCTGAATAATACATGTTACTTATCATTTTTTATCGTTATATTTAATTACAGTAATATAAGTCTATATGGTTTTTATAGAAATTCTTAAGCTAAATATAATTATAATTTTAAAAGACGGTGAAATAACGACATTTTGTGTAATACTATCCCACTCGGATTACAATAATATAAGTCTATATGGTTTTTATAGAAATTCTTAAGCTAAATATCATTATAATTTTAAAAGACGGTGAAATAACGACATTTTGTGTAATACTATCCCACTCGGATTACAATAATATAAGTCTATATTCTGAACAACACATGTTACTTATCATTTTCTATCGTTATATTTAATTACAGTAGGATAATATAAAGTATAAAAAGGAGGTGTTCCCAAAGGGTTTATTCCATGGTTATTCCTTGATTGAGATCCAATCCCTTAATCCATGTTCAATTATCTAATTATTAATGATATTCGTGCTTTCTTTTCTAATCATAATTTTCTAGGTAACTCGTGTTTATGGTTGTTACCCCGTGTGTGTGTGTGTGTATATATATATATATATATATTACGGTACTGAATATAAATGGTTGTTATAGTTTAATGCAAACAGCATAAACCAGCTATTAATTTTTTTAAATAATAATCGTACAAGTTTTAAGATAATTACTGGTATAGAAACTGACATTTTATTCCTTTGAATTACAATCATGAACATGAATGATGAATATTGTTTAATAGAGATAATGTCATTGGTTTATTTCTTTTATTTGTACTAAGGGGCCGTTTACCAAACACTTAACCGGTAAGCGCTTACCGGTAATATTCAACATTATCATTTACTTATCTGATAAGATTTTAGTTCACGAAAACGACATTGTATGCAACAATTTACATGGTAAGCGCTTACCATGTTAAGAGTCAATCGTTCTCACTTACCGGATAACACTCTTTTCCTTGCCTTGCTCTTACCAGGTATAGATTCTTGGTCCTTATTGCATTCATCCGGTAAGGCAATATGAGTCGGTAAGCTCTTACCCAAATAAGAGTTTGGTAAACGGCCCCTAACTAAAGTCTAATAATTGTTATTGTTTAATACCAAATTGATTTTATAACAAATTACAAATAATAACCAGCTGTCATCAGTATAAACGAATATACCCATCACAGTATTATTCCACAAGGTTTCTCTATGTTTATTTTAAAAGACAATACATATATTTTCTCTGTAAGGTTACAAAAGTGATACAGATAAATACTATCGATGTATATTTCAGTAAGATATATTTATTGTGATGATTTGAGGTAACACTAAAAATACAAGATATAAATAATCATTTTATAATTAAATGACATGATTTTTTTTTTGATAATATTTAATACACAAGTTTAGTTATTTATTCTCAACCATGCACGCATTTTTCTCTTCGGTTTATTAAGAAAATCAAGCCAAGAATCCATGATAATGTTTATTTAATTTTAATATTAATTAAACAAAAAACAATAATTGTTCGTGAGCGTATAATTTTTATATATTCTTTTGTAACACTCAAATACAAAAGATAATATAATTAATATTTTTATAATTTTATTATATACAAATCATAATTCATAAATCATGAAATTATTTTATCTGTCACTTATTATTACTTATAGATAACTTATTTTTGGATAATCTTGTTAATATAAATAAAGGGTAAAGTTCAGTTTCGGTCCTTAAGGTTTGCGAGTTTTGACGGGTATCGTTGCTAATCTACAAAATTTTGGATTTCGTCCCTCATGTTTGCAATTTTTAACAAATATCGTCACTAAAACTTCAAAAAAAATCATATTTGGTCCCTCACGTTTTTGTTAATTCTCAATAATTTTGGTCCCTCGATCTAATGATTGTTAACTTTTTTTTGTTAAATCAGTTAAATGAAAGGTATTTTAGTCACACTATTTTTTCAGTTTTACTATAATTATAAAAACATACTATGTTTTTAATATTTAATCGTAAAACAAGAGAAGAAAAGATAAAGGATAACCACCACCTTTTGTTTTTCTTTTTTGTTTTAGAATCTAAACTAAAATTATAATATATATATATATATATATATATTAATATAAAATTATGAAAATAGTAAAAATAATTAAAATACCCCTCATTTAGCTAAAGTTAATATAAATAATTAACAACAGTTAAACGGAGGACCAAAATCGTTGGAAATTCACAAACGTGAGGGACCAAATATGAGTTTTAGAAGTTTAGGGACAATATTCGTTGAAAATTGCAAATCTTAGGGACTAAAATTGAACTTTACTCCATACATAAATATAAGAGTAAATTGCATTTTTGGTCCCTGTGGTTTGTTGTTTTTCTTGGATTAGGTCCCTTCAAATTTTTTATTGCAAGAACTGTGGTATACAAAAATGCTTGGTTTTAGTCCCTCTTACTAACCTCTGTTAACTTTCATCCATTAACCCACCGCATGTGCATGCAAATGAGGGTAACATGGTAATCTTACCTTCTTTGTATTAACCTTCTCTTTCACATTAATTTCTTCCTCTATTGAGAGAAGCACCACACTTCCTCTTAGGGATGGCAATGGGGCGGGGATGGGGCGGGGACCCCAATACCCATCCCCGTCCCCGATCCCCATATGTATCCCCGTCCCCGTCCCCGTCCCCGCCGGGGATTATGATCACATCCCCATCCCCGTCCCCAACGGGGAACGGGGATCCCCAACGGGGAAACGGGGATTTTTTTTATAAACCAAAAATTATAAAACATCACATTAAGATATCACTTGGCCTCATAAAACACTTGGAATGCACAAGCACATGATGGTAAAAGGTAAATATACTGATCAAACCCACATTTTTGAAAGAGATGAATGCATTAACATCAGGTGCCCTCAATGACTAATAATTGAAATGCCCATCAAACATTCTGTATGTKATTCAATTTTTTGATTGTGATTGATCAAAAATTGTACTTCGCAGAACACTGGGATAACATAAAGATAAATCCATCATGAGATATATATGAATCAAATTTAACACAGACTAATCTCATTTATTACTTCTGAAACCTTTATGTCCCTTGTTAAAGAACATGTGAAGTAATAGATCATTAGAATGATGAGAACTAAAATCCATGGATGTCCAGAAGGTGCATATAAATTCCCTAACATGATCTAGAACAACACATAATGACACCCCTTAAGCCTATAGCAGTRGATTAAGAATGCACATTCTACATGGATTAAGCAGAATATCATGATAGAAGTCACTGCCTAACATCATAATGTCCAGAGAGACTGTAAGTGCATTATGTCCAGAGAGACTGTAAGTGCAGTATGTATGTATACCTAATTTGTATACCTAATTTGTTTAAATAAATTGACAAACCACAATATGTATGTATACCTAATTACAAAATATGATCTTCACTTCTCAGTATGTATGTATACCTAATTTGTTTAAATAAATTGACAAACCACAATAATATATTAATTTGGTCCACATTAGTTCACAAATCAAGAAGGCAAGTAGGCAAATAGGTTAGGTAAACTAATAATATAAGTATATAACAAGATTACAAGAAGTGAAGATGAAGAATACAAGACCTAACACACCGTTGCCGTTGCCGTGGAGCGGTGGAGGTCGCCGTTGCCGTGGGCCTGTGGCCGTGGGCCTGTCGCAGTCGCCGACTCGCCGTCGCCTGTCGGGAGAGAGCAGTGCAGCTGCAGCGCCGTGCGTGGAGACTGGAGCGGCGGAGGACGGAGGTCCTGGAGGTCTTGGAGAGTTGGAGTTGGAGGAGAAATGGTCAAATGGAGATATCAATTATCAAAGCAGATTAGGGATTTAGGAGAAAATGTGTGGAGTGTGGACTGGGCTGGAGTAATTAGTAAGGATGCATTCATTAATATTTTTCAGCTCAAAGCCCAAATTTTTACAAAACATATATATATAAAACGGGTACGGGGCGGGGCGGGGAGTGCTATACCCGTCCCCGGCCCCATCCCCGGATTGCTTTAAGCGGGGATCCCCGTCCCCGTCCCCGGACCCGATTTTTCGGGGAATCCCCGTCCCCGATCGGGGCGGGTGGACCGGGTTACCCGACGGGTCGGGGTCCATTTCCATCCCTACTTCCTCTCCCATCGCCAACCATCTTCTACCTCTACCTCACCGTCAATTTGTTCCTCCTTGGTGAATGCCGACAACCACCTACATTAAAGGTTCCTTCCTCTTCTTTTGCATCTCTCATTCTCATGTTTTATTTTCCCTTTCTCACGATCGTCCTCCTCCTCCGTTGGTTGACCTGCACCAGCAAACCATCCTCTGTCTTCCCACACTCCACCAGTCTAGCCCCAGCAAAATATTGATATGCAAATTATGTTTCTGAATTATAGAACCCCTAACTCAATTATTTCTATAACACCCCCCAAATTCACATTTGCATATGACCATATATTTCATATCTCAAGAAATATAATTTACACATTTGGTCCCAATATCTACAAAAGCTACATTACAAAACTAGTTATCAAATTTTTCCATATAAGCTCAATACTAAACTTGTATACATTACAAGTAATAAGGTACATATAACATCAAATCATCCCAAATATCCACATGCAAGCAATCATAAATTCTTCATAATTTCCCCTTCCCCTTTATCATCTGATTGTGCCTGACCTGTAATGTACATTTTAGAACACCAAAATAAGAGTTAGACCATGAGGTCTAGTAAGAAATCTCTTTGATTGCTATTACAGGGTAAAAATCACCAATACACTTTTATAAAACTCATATTTGTATTAATAATAAATATACAACATTTTATCAAAACAAACTTTTTTTAGAAGGTTCCTTAAAATACAGTTCCTCTAGGTTGTTGCCAAACAAACCACCAAACCTAGATTAGGTCGAGAAGGTTTTAGGCCTCACAGAACGCCCCCAAAATAGCATCTTAGGAGGCGTCACCGGTGGAGACCAACCGCCCCCACAAATGGTTGATGATACAGTTGATGGTGGAGAAAAAACCATTCCCCAAAAGAGGCTTCCCCAGCACCGATGCACTCAATGATGGAAAACATATTGAGAGAAAACCAACCTAAAAAAAGGTATCGCTGACAATGTGGGTTTGGAGAAGAAAGGGTTGTGAGAGAAGATAGGGGGGATGGGCCGGTTGTCGAGAGATAGGTCTTCTAGGGTTAATAGAAGATGTCTAAAGACAATAATACCCTCGTGTGCAAGTCACATGAAGGGTTAAACATAAGGGAATCTAATGAAGTTTAATTATAAGGACCAAAATCAAACATTTTTCATTACAACAAAGGTCTTTTTGCAATAAATTTTTTGTAAGGATACAATCCAAGAAAATCAACAAACCACATGGACCAAATTTGTAATTTACTCTTAATATAAATTTTATAATCGCATATTATAAACTGTGGGCCACGTAGGCATGGGTATTCGAAACCGGGTCTCCACATCGCAAATTCTGCGTATAATAATCTCTTCCCAATAATGTATTATTCTAATCCTGAATCTATTAGGGCAAACATCTAAAATTACTATATTACCCATCAAATACGGTCTCTTATGTCTCCATTTAAATATGTTTAAATCTTAAAATAAACCCATCGAAAATAATGATTATATATGTAATGATCGAAATATATAACAAACAACAATAGATTTATCATCCCACTCGAATCGATACAAGAAGACGAGAACCAACGAGTACGTTCTTCAGGTATCTCGTATCGACATATAAATCTGAAATGCCGTTTGATAGTGTATATTATACCCAATCTATCGTCTCTCCTTTGTTAAAGCTGGATCTTATTCGATTAAGACATTTTACTTGTAACAATTATTCTTATGAGAGGTTGTGTGCAATTAATTCATTTACCTAAAGTTAAGCAAATAATCATATATTTAGTACGCGAAAAGATCAAACATCATGCTATAAGAGTCATGATGTTTTTTTAAGGCATTGTTTAGGTGACAAATATTTAGATCATATATAAATTTTTATATATAAATATATATTTTCTACTATTATTCAATGGCTCGGTTATATTTAACAATTTAAATTAGGTCATATATTAAAACTAACAAATAAGATGTAAAAAGGTAAAAATAAACAAAATATTGTGTTATCAGACCATGCATTAGGTCATGGCGTACCAAAGACTTAAGGTGGCGTGAGACACAAGCATTAACGGTTGTTACGGTGAGATTTTTAGAACACTTGTATATATATATATAGAGAGAGAGAGAGAGGGGGAGAGAGTATCAAGCGAGAAGTGAAACATTTTATGAAAATGGGAGATCTCTCAATATCATATATGATTACATTTCTTTAGGTGTATTTAATCATATATGATTAAGCATCTATTTGTTGTCAATGCAACATATATTTAATCATATATGATTAAGCTTGTGTATCATGCTTGTAATCATATATGATATTGAAACTTCTCGTCTTCTCGTTTGAGTCTGACCCTATATATATATATATATATATATATATATATATAGGACGTTTCATTTACAAACTATCCAATTCTGACAAATCATACAAACCAATCTTAGTCGTCCATCTAATTTAATAAATTTTTGATTTATTTTGTTTCCTAATCTACAGTCATGATCATAATGAAAACACGTAATAAAAATTTATTTACAAACTATCCAATTGTTTTATCAGTATTTAATTCGCATAGAAAACACGGTAATAAAAATTTCCGGTATCGATCAAGCTAATATGGATAAACGCAATGGAAAATAAATCGACAACAGTGAGAAGATTAAAATGGTTTATGATGACAATCGGAGTTCAAGGCCGGGAATTGAAAAAATTAATCAAAGCGAATGTCTTGCTAATATATTTTTTATTTTTTTAGATTCGTTTTAATCGAAATTATGTTCATTACGATGTATTGTGTTTTTTATAATTCATCTTGTGTTGATAGCTTTTTTCTTTAATTATTAAATACGTACATAATTCACATGTTCAAATGGAAGTACATGCACGACCCATTTTCGTATTATCATATAACCGACTTTTATGAATCATGAACCATTGTGTTCATGTTACTTCTATCATATGAATACAAGTGTTATTTTTTAAGCTTGATACCAAATCTTTATATTTGTGTAAGTGTTTGCACCCGGTGTTCATAGCGTTGGGATTATGCGTTCATATATTTTATACGATATGAACAAGGGTGAACACGATATGAACAAGAGGTGAACACGATATGAACAAGAGGTGAACACGATATGAACAAGGGGTGAACCTTAAACAGTGTGAATGCAATGCATGTATAATACTCCAATTGACAAAGGATCGCTTCTGAAGGTGTTTATAATGAAGAAACTATTGTTCACAAGTTGTTCATATCGTGTTCGTACTTGTTTTTTTTCTTTCGTGTAGCAGTTATTCTTATTATGTTCATATTGTGTTCATAAATGCTATGCAGTCCAAGTTCATAAATATGTCAAATTTTTGTTCGTATTTGACACAATGGTTCATATATTTATAGTTGTGTTCATATGGTTCTTACATTAACAAAAA
>NC_037539.1:38945333-38952097 GCF_001531365.2 Cynara cardunculus var. scolymus
TATATATATATATATATATATATATATATATATATATATATATATATTGAGCCATCATATGTGACCCTGTTATACATTTTGAGGTTCATGTCTGAATATTAACATATTGAGCGTTCATATGTGCATCTATGACATATTTTGTTGTTCATATGTGATTTATCACATATTGAGGTTTCATATGTGAAACTTTCATGTTATTATATTGAGCCATCATATATGAGCATGTTAAACATTTTTAAATTCATGTGTGAATGTTAAGATATTAAGCATTCATATGTGAATCTATAACATATTTTGGTGTTCATGTGTGATTTATCACATATTAAGGCTTCAAATGTGAAACTTTTACATGTTATACATATTGAGCATTCATATGTGAACCTGTAAGATATTTAATAATTATCCTTAGCCTTTTGTAATGTTAACATTTTTCAAAAGTGTCCAATATAAATGCTAATATGAGTTTATGACACTTTATTTTAAAAGTTTCATAAATAAAATTAGACATCTAAACGTATAATATAAACTTATTGTAACACTTTTATATAAAAAAAACATGTATATTTGGTTCTATAAATTTAAGTCATATAAACTTGTCTATTAAAACACTCATAATTTTCTGGTATCTTATAACCCGATTTTATTGTTGTGAGTTTTGTCAATTTTCATAAAATAACACTTTATTCTATATAATTTATAGCTCAAAATAAAATTAATAATTATAACCCTTCAAAAATACTCTATTGTTAATATGTTTTAAACATATGTAAACAATGATAAATAAAATAAAAAAATTTCAAGATATAATTGATTATTTAAAAAATATTTAAAAGAAAATAGTATATAATATATTATCACCAATTATTTCAATTCTATTTTAAAGTATTCACCTTTAAATAATAATGACTACATAAAATACATATTTTAAAACTGAATTTCAAATATTAATGATTGAATTTCGTTGGGAGTGCTCGGTAGAATAATTCTTAATGTTTAAAAAAATATTTTTTATTATTTATTTATTATAATAATTTTTTTCAAAATTAAATATTATTACATTTATTTTCCCCAAGATTTAGGCATTACCTTCATTGGTTCTTCTGAGTAGATGTTAGGGTTTATAGATAATATATATTAATCCAACCTGCGTCGTCATGCATGTTGTCATTTCCCCTTCTTAATTATTTTAATATTTACCACAAAATAATTACATATATGTATATGTATACGTATAGTATATATGTATGTATGTATATGTATATATGTATGTATGTATATGACACATTGGTTGGGTTGGATTGCACTTCGGCTTCGGTTGAGTTGAGATCTTTCAAACCGTAAACGTTGGGTTGGATTGTTCAAATACTTTTAACCCGATCAATTCAACCAATGAGCACCCTATATATGAATACACTATATGTCTTAACCCGATCGGGTGCATCTCATCCTAATGTGCATCTAAGGTTTAAGATCTCTTCTTACACTTCTCACCTTAACTCTCATTCTCATACGATCTTCGCCTATATATATGTGTGTGTGTATGTGTGTGCACGCCTTTGAAGCATGTTAGTAGTCGATGGTATTTTATGGTGTTATGCATGTTATAGATTATGGGTTTTTAAAGAGTAGATTACAAAAATCGTTCCGTCTTTGAATTTTTGAAATTACAAGAACCATTACTAAGATTTCGATTACATTGCAAAAAAAGGTCCTCTGCCATTACGGTCGTAAATTTGTTCCATTAAGTGCCCTATGTGCATGTCACATGGATGCAATCAGGTATTTTAAATTTTTTTCTTATGTACAACCATTTATTATGTACAAGTGCTTTGGAATTCCTTATAAGAAAACCTAAACTACACCCCCATACCCCACACGACCTCTCGTTTCTCTTCGTCCCCCCACTCCGACGCCTTCGTCACTTCCGCGATTACCAAATTGTCCTCATGTGACATGCATTTGGGGCACTTAACAAAACAAACTTAATGCCCCTGACGGGCAGTTATAATTTTTGCAACGAAATTAAAACCTTAATAACGATTTTGAAAATTCAGGGATGAAAACCTAAAGTTTACGTAAACCTCAGATTTTTGTGATTTACTCGTTTTTTTTAAATCATATTAGCATTAGAAATAAGGAGTTTTGGGGCTTAATTTGCACAAAAAATGGTGGTGCATTTTTTTTGGTATGATTTTTGTGTTTTCCCAAAAAAATGTGGGGAAAAACAAGTGATGGTGAAGTCATTTTCCTTATTGTGTTGCCTCACCAATATAATGGGGAAATGTCATGTTCTTATCTTTCTTCTTTTATTCTCCACCTTAGGAGCAATCACCATTTTCTTTCCCTTTTGTACCATTTTATATTATTGTTATTATATATGGCTGAGTTTCGATGAAAAAATGAGTTAAGATGAGAATCGTAAGAAATAAAATAAGGGATCTTTACCATTGGATCACTAAGTGGAAATCAACAGTAACGGGATGCACCAGATCAATATCATGTGAGAAGCACAATTCATAGGGTGGAGGTGAGTTTAAAAATGATCAAGGGTTTATATCTCTTCTTATGTTTCTCTATTTAACTCTTATTCTCACACGAACTTATTTTATATATATATATATAGGGTCAAGTTCAAATGTTAACCAAAGTTTTTGTGTTAACTTTGTTAACTGGTCTTGGTCATTCAATCTTTCAATAAACGGTTGTGATTAATCATGATAAAAACTTATTTTTTTAATTTTAAAATTTCATAAAGATAAGTGAATAAAGTTGAAAAGGGTATTTAGGTAATTTTTTTATGTAACTCCCATATCATTAATTGGGAGTTACAAAATCAAAAAATTATATGATTTTTGTTAATGTAAAACCATATGAACACAACTATATACATATGAACCATTGTGTCAAATACGAACAAAAAATCGACATATATATGAACTTTGGCTGCATATCATTTATAAACACAATGAACATAATAAGAATAACTGTTATACGAAAGAAAATAAATAAATAAAACATGTATGAACACGATATGAACAGCTTGTGAACAATAGTTCCTTCATTATAAACATATTCAGGAGCGATCATTTGTCAATTGGAGTTTTATACATGCATAACATCCACGCCATTTAAGGTTCACCCATTGTTCATATATGTTTCTGGTCTTATGTGGTTGTTCACCCCTTGTTCATATCGTGTTCACCCTTGTTCATATCGTATAAAATATATGAACACAAAACCCCGACGCTATGAACACCGGGTGCAAACACTTACACAAATATAAAGATTTGGTATCAAGCTTAAAGAATAACACTTGTGTTCATATGATAGAAGTAACATGAAAACGATGGTTTATGATTCATACAAGTCGGTAATATGACAATTTGAAAATGAGTCATGCATGTACTTCTATTTGAACATGTGAATTAGATACGTATTAATAATTAAAGAAAAAAGTTATCAACACAATATGAACTACAAGAAACACAACACATCATAATAAACATAATTTCGATTAAAACGAGTTTAATAAAATATTAATCCATTACCAAGACATTCGCTTTGGTTAATTTTTTCACTTCCCGAACTCGAACTCCGATTGTCACCATAAACCATTTTTATCTTCTCAATGTTGTCGATTTTTTTTCCAATGTGTTTATCCATAATAGCTTGAACGATACCGAAGATTTTACTACCGTGTTTCCTCCACGAATCAAAAACTCATAAAACAATAAAAATGGAAGATCAAGAATAAAAAAATAAATAAAAATATCAATATTATAAATGTATATTTTTCAAAATTTTATGATTTTGTAACTCCTCTTTAATGCTATGGGAGTTAGATAGCAAATGAAATGACTCAATTACCTTGACATTAAATTGTGAATATGATAGATACCTAATAGAAGAATGAATTGTGATTGGTTGACATGGTTTGCAAAGTTAACACAAAATTTTTGGTTAACATTTGATCTTGTCCCTATATATATATACACACACACACATACATACTTGATTAACCAGCTTTATAGTTACAGCTAAATTTTATTTAGTTTTCTTAAATAATTACGATTTGTTCATCACAACTGAAAACGAGCTTAACTCTCATATTTATGTAATACTTATATTGTGTTTGCAAATTCGGGAAGAGAACGAAAAGAAAGGAAAGGGAATAAAGAGAAACGAGAGTGAAAGGAAAATGAAGAAATATACATAAATTTTCATGTTTTTAAGCGAAAGAGAAAAGGAAATGAAAGATGTCATTTTTACAAATATACCCTTATTTCATAGCAGATTACAGTTGATGGATAAATCATAAATGTGTAATTTATAAATATTTTTTTATTGTTGTAAATTCTTTCATATCCTATCTTACCCTTTCTTCCCACATTGGAGAGGAAAATCAACGTTATTTTCCTTTATTTCTCTCATAAAAACTCGAGAACACAAATTTTTTACTTTTCCTTCCCTTCTCTTATTAAAAAAAGACCCAGAGAGCACATCATAAAGCATTAACATATTTGTGCTGGTAAAACGTACAAGAAAGCCACTTAGGTTTAGGGGCCGTTATCAAACACTTACCTAGGTAAGTGGTTACCAAGTTATGTTCTTTCACCGGATGAATATGGTAAATACCAGAAATTTTACCCGGTAAGAGCGAGACAAGGACCATGAATCTTACTCGGTAAGTAAGGACGACGACTCTTACCATGGTAAGTGCTTACCGGGTAAATTGTTGCATACGATGTAGTTTTGGTGGACTAAAATCTTACCCGATAAGTAAATAATAGTGTTAAATTTTACCGGTAAACACTTACCGGGTAAGTGTTTGGTAAACGACCCCTTAGTGTAATATCCCAAAACTCAAAACCATTGAATAGGATAACAGAAATTGACTTAAAATTATGATAGTAATTATTAATAGCACAACTTGACGTATATAGGGAACTCACAAATTTCATTTACAGTTTGCAAGATTATGTGTTTTTTAAAGAGGGAAGAGAATACAAATCGAAGAAGATATTATATGTTGTCACATTACGTTTTTAATTATCGTGCACGTCATAAAGACATATCACAACATCATGTCGGTTTTAAGTAAATGTGACTTAATAATATCTTGGTTGTCACATAAAATGTCTATTTTGTGTTTTTCTAAAGCTTCCACAAATATTTCGTCCTTTTTAATATTTGAAACACTTATGTTGTACACGTAATACTAAAATAACTGTTAGATCATATCATGATTTTTTGAGTTTCTTAAATGTATGGAATTTCGCTATTACATCGATCTGTTGTTTCTCGATTGTTTCTTTTGGAACAATAAATGTGTTGTTATATATAAGACGATAACCTGTGTGGATCCATTTTGAAGTGGGGCGCCCCAGTCACTCCGATTGTAACAAAGAAAAAAAAAAGAAAATCCTAACTAACGAGTTGTGCACACAATCTTGTCCCCAACACCTACTGTGTGCCCCGATCACATGAGCTTCTAGATTCGACATTGAAGATAGCTTGGTTTAAGTCATGAAGGCAATCTTGAGCAAGTAACGAGTGGACTTAATAATGCTCAATAAGCTATCGATTTTAAAAATGTAAGAACATAGACGTTTTTAACGTCAAAGATTTCTTACAAATATAATTACTAAATAACAAGCACATCTTAGTTAGTAATGTTATATATATATATATATATATATATATATATATATATAATATATGGTCTTAATCATATGAGAACTGATTGGTTTGTGGTAACTGTGAGATCCAATCTCAACCACAAATTAACGGATAAATTAGGAAATTAATAATTATGATAGTTTGAGGTTAAAGTTATAATTAGAGGGCATTTTAGGTATTTTTGAAAAACTCATCTCTCCTCTCTCATCTCTCATCTCGCCGACCTCCAATCTTCGGCCTCCGGTGAACAAAAATCCGGCAGATACCAAGTAATCACAAAGATACACAATGTGATACTCATTGTGGTATACAGTGGTACTCAAATGGTATCACAGTATATCACAATGGGTATCACAATATATCACAATGGGTATCACATTGTGTATCTTTGTGATTACTTGGTACCTGCCGAATTTTTGTTCACCGGAGGCCGGAGATTGGAGGTTGGAGAGATGAGAGATGAGAGAGGAGAGAGAAGTTTTTTAAAAATACCTAAAGTGCCTTCTAATTATAATTTTAACTCAAACTACCATAATTATTAATTTCCTAATTTATCCGTTGATTTGTGGTTGAGATTCGATCTCAGAGTTACCACAAACTAATCAGTTCTCTCTTGAATGGGCCTATATATATATATATATATATGTGTGTGTGTGTGTGTGTGTGTGTGTGTGTGTGTGGGTATACGTCCAATGTAGCGAGATAAATCTCGATTTTGATGTTTCTTTTTATTTTTTGTCTCTGTCAATATTATAATATAGTTTTATATGGTTTTGAGAAAATGACAATGTTTTTTATGTTTGAATAAAATATAAATTTGAAGATCACATAAAAACTTTAAAAAAATCGATATTAGAATCAAATTAAGTATTTAAAAGTTTTTTTTTGTGTAATTTCTTTAATTCGATTTTTTATAATAACTTCATTTAGGTTTAATAATAAAGTAATTTAATTCCGACTGAATAATATAATTTTTTATAAGAATAATAATTAAATAATATAATTTATGTTGAAATCTTTAAAACGGAGAATCTGTTAAAGTTGAATGCAATTTTGTACAAATTTTGACTTTGGTCCTCTATTTT
>NC_037539.1:38952182-38971975 GCF_001531365.2 Cynara cardunculus var. scolymus
TGTGTGTGTGTGTGTGTGTGTGTGTGTGTGTAGAGAGAGAGTGGGAGACTTATGATCATGTAGAAACTAAATTTGGTAGAAAGCATAGGAAGACCCCAAAGCCGTTGGATGAAATCCGGCTCAAGATCTGACGCCTCAAAAATACGTGGTGGCAATTTAGTAATTATGTGGAACTTTGATGACAAAGTTGTAGGCGGACACAGAGGTTAATAAGAGTTAATATGCAAACATTCAACCTTAACATATGTTAACAACAATGAACATTCATGAGCATAAGTTAACATTCAACGATAACATATGTTAACAACTATGAACATATATGAACAAATGTTTACATTCAACCTTAACATGCGTTAATAACTACATATTAACATGGAATATTTTACAACCGTAACATTTAAACGTTAACGTATATTAACATGTCTTAACATGAAAAACAATGAACAACTGACGTACATTAACATGAAAAACAATGAATATTAACAAACATTAATATGTAAAATATTGAATGTTAATGTACCTTAACATAAATTAACATACATATATTACTCATGAATATTAACGTATCTTAACTTAAGTTTATACAACTTAACTTTGAAAATGTTAATATACGTTAATAAATCAAACCCAACAGCTCAAGATGCAGACAGTCGAATGACCGATCTGCCCTCCCTAAGCCTTGACAACGTGGTTACTAGACGTATCGTGTGAAACAATCGTTTAATATAAATACATTTTTCATGTGAAATAAATAGTTGTATATATAAATGTGTTTTTCATGTGAATAAAATTCAACAAAACATCACATTATTAGATTTAATAATGTTTTTTTTGGTAAAATAGTTAGAAAAACGATAAGTATCGACACATGCATAAATTCCCAATAATAATCTAATATACATTACAAAAAGGCACCATGTATAATATCAAAACTTATAGTCACAATCTAAAATATATGCAATTATTAAATAAAGATAACGATAAGGATGGTGTTTGATTGGTTTGAATTTAGGCTGCAAAAATCAAAAGTATTTGGAGGTTTCAGGTTCAAATCTAAAGAGGAATAAAAATCTATTTGTAGCCATAAAAATTCAAATGCAGGGACTTCAGACTACCCACAAAGCAGATGACTATCCTAAGATTAATCAGATTACATAACAGGTTGGATATCCAAAACAATCAATAATATAATAATAACAGTGACCGACATCGTGTTTGATTATACCTTCAATAACCTTTTTTTTAAATAAAATAAAAAAATGCAAATTATTATATACTATTTAAAAGAAAAACCTTCAACTAAGTATTTTAAAAAATCGTGAAAATTGGACTTTTCCCGCTAATTAATATAAGTATTAAAATAATTAAGAGTAAATTACGGATTTTGACCCTTATGGTTTCGTAATAACTATAAGACTGATTTTCAAACTTCATTTAATATGAAAATATCTCAATATTTGCATTTTGTTTAGAAATTGGTCCTTATTGTAGCGGTCATCAACTATCTCCATCAACTAGGTCTAGGATGGCAAAATGATCACTTATTTCACGTTTTTTTTCAATTATTCATTTTTCTTATCATTAATCTTCATCAAGAAACAAACCTAAGGTAGTGTTTGGCATGTAGACAAGATTGGACAGGACAGGACGGGACATAATGGAACAGGACGGGACGGAACAGGACTAATTGTCTGTCCTATGTTTGGTACGACTAGAACAGGACATGACAAAACTGTTAAAATGACCATATTATCCCTAAATGTTGTTCAATGTTATTTTATATCATATAATGATTGTAAAATGACAACAAATCAACCAAAATATATTTTAATTACATAGTTTTTATAATCAAATTTAATACATTAAATATAAATCCAAAAAAAATGACAAAAGAGGGTTGACAAGCCAACCCGACAATCACACTTAAATATTACCCATTTTGACATGTTATTCAACCTACATTTTTTTAACATTTCAAGACCACATGTAAATAACATTTGTCATACCACAAATTCACTTGTAACATTTGTCACGACATTATCAAAASTTTAACATTCCAAGACCACATGTCAAATGTACCAAAATAAGAGATTTTGAAATCCAACAAAAAACACCCAAATGATCATTTTTGAAATCCAACAAAAAACACCCAAATGATCATTTTTGAAATCCAACAAAAAAACACCCAAATGAACCACGGCTGTAAGCACATGGNACAAAAAAACACCCAAATGAACCACGGCTGTAAGCACATGGTAAAGGTCTGAACCAGTGATCATTTTTGAAATCCAACAAAAAACACCCAAATGAAACAAGGGTGTGAGACACAAAAACCCAGATGGGATTTCACAAATAAACCTGAAATGAGAAAGAACCCAGGTGGGATTTGTGGTAAAAACAAAGGTGCAAGATTAAAAATAAGAGATTTTGAGCAAAAATTTCTTGAAAATGGAAGGAAGGAAGAAACGATGACGAAGGAGGCTGCAAAAATGGTAATTAGGTTTTCTATTGAAAGAAATAACAAGGGTAATATAGTCAATTTATATTTAGTCCCATGTTGTTCTATCTTTTTTGGTGGAACAAAAACCATCAAGTTTTGTCCCATGAAATTTAAAAATAATCTCATGTTGTCCTATGTATTTTTTGTCCATGGCATGCCAAACATGGGACTATTTTTTTTGTCTCGTCCTGTCCCATGTAGTCAGCATACCAAACGCACCTTAAAAGGCTAGATCAAAAACCCTGATTAAACACCTTAAACATCAAATTAAATCATTAAAATATAACATGCTAATTAATCAAATGCAAATACTCACTATTCAAAACTCAAATACAGATGAATAAATATAAAACGATGCATATGAACTAGATGTAGAAACTAGCTAGAGTTCATGTCAGATTTGGAGGACAATGATTGGTTTAGTGATTTCGTCTAGATCTGGAGGGGTTTTGTGGGTTTGACCCTATGTTTGGAACTGGTTCGTAGAGGGGATCGTCTTTTTTCGAGCGTTTGATCTAGGATCAACTATTCCTTGGTCCGATCATCTTCTAAAATATGGATTTTGATTGTAGAGGACGAGAGAGACTTTGGAAATTTGCTACCTAAACTTGCGGCTTTTACAAGCACAACTATCAATTACAATGTCGTTGTTACTATCAAGCATCATCAGAGAGCTAACTCGTTTGAACCCATAAACCTTAATCTACAACAAAGTTATAGTTTTAACCAAAAATTTTTTATTTTGAGTTTTTGATTTAGATTTTGTTCTTGATCTTGATGTTGGCTTTGAGATATCTTGATGTTTGATTTGTATTTAACCTTTTTGATTTAGATTTAAATATCGTTTGGTTCGTTGGAATACATGAAATCTGAAGGAATTGAATTCATTAATTCCGTTAACCAAATTTCATCCATTTATTATTTGAGTTTTAGTATGGATTTCTGGTTCATTGGGTTTTAGCAAGGATTCTTCATTTTCATATCTTATAAAAAAAGACTAAGGGGTCGTTTACCAAATGCTTACTCGAGTAAGCGCTTACCAAGTTACATTACCTTACCGGATGAACATGACAAGGACTAAGAATCTTATCTGATAAGAACGAAACAACAACTGAGAGTCTTACCCAGTAAGTGAGGGCAATGACTTTTACCACGGTCAGCTCTTATCGGGTAAATTGTTGCATAGAAAACTCTTTTTGTTGATTAAAATCTTAATCGGTAAGTAAATGATAATGTTGAATTTTACCACTGGGTGCTTACCGGGTAAGTATTTGGTAAACGGCCCCTAAATTTCTTTTATATTATTCTAATTTATTCCATCCCATCACGATAGTCGTCACCACTGCCACTATTGTGTTGCCACAACCACCTCCTCCTCATCCACCACCACCATCATCATTGTCTATGCCACCACCACCACCTCCGCCGCCACCATCACCACCACCAACGTTCTTCTTGTAGCCTCCACCATCACTACCATTGTCACCTCAGCCAACACCACCACCCTTACCATTGTCGCCATTGCTGCCTCCACCATCGTTGCCGTTGCCACCACTACCACCATGACTATCACCACCAACTAATTAATATTATTATCAGTTATATCACTATATCGTATTTTGGTCACTTTTCATTATATTGCTACAAATCAACAAGCCAAACAAACATATTTCAATTTCTTATACACATTCCATTTGAATTATCGTCAACCAAACGCATGGTCAAACCTGATCAAATTTCATTCGAGTTTCTTCAAATTCCAACTCCTTTAACATACTTCAATTACAATAAATTTCATTCTATGAACCAAACATTATATTAGTATTTATTAATTTAGACTTAAGATTTATTCCGAAGAAGATGCATACGAGGACACAGAAGATTATGAAGATTCAAGACAATAAAGAAAACTAAAAATGTTACAATAGAGAGTAAAAATGTTACAATTAAGTCGGGAAAAGGTCTTTAGCTTAGCAGTATTGTAGTCTCTGACTTTCTAAGAGATCAGGGGTTCAAGTCTCACCAAAAGTGAGGAAGGTACATGAGTTTGTTTGTTGTATTTGTCGTATATAAATATTATATATTTTTTTTAAAAAAATAGTCATTTACCAATTCTAAAATGCTAAGGATTTTTTTTGTGATAAATAAAGTTTAGGGTAATTTTCACCAAATTAAGGAGTAATTTATTGGATAATTAATTGGGAAAATAGGTGATTAGATTAGATGAGATCTTACTATTGGCTGAAAGAGGTGGCTGGATTTGTTGTCACGTGTTTCCACACATGATTGGGACTTAGGAGTAGTACCAGTACGATTCTATTTTAATCACACACATTATAATATTAAATAAAAATAATATATATATATATATATATATATTAATTTAAAGTTTCGAATATCCACATCAGAAAAAAAGACAAACCGATAATTACAATAAAATATACAATAATTTGGTATTAAAAAGTAAATAATATAAATAAATAAAATAAAACAAATAATAAAAGAGAAAGCCGAGTCAAATTGATTCGACTCGGAAGCGCCGTTAAAGATGTAGTAAACAAAAATTGGAAACCCTCTCCCACACATTATATATATATATATATATATATGTGAGAAAAAGCTCAGAAATTAAGTGGGAAGAGAGAGAGAGAGAGAGAGAGAGAGAGAGAGGCATGAGACACAGCGGGAAAAAGTTGCATTAGAATTGTGGTTTCGGAATCCTCTTTGAGTAATTTTGTTGAATCTTGGAATTTTTTTGTTGTTCATTTTGATTTCCAGTGATAAGTATCTGTAAATCTTGTGATGGTGATGGATAGTAACGAGAGTTGTAGTAGTAGGAGTCTGGAATCGTCGCCGCCGCGCACGGTGGGGAATAATTGTAACGGACACCGGCATCAGATGAAGAAGCTAGAGGTTTATAATGAGGTTCTTTGCCGACTCAAAGAGTCTAACAACGAAGAAGCTAACGAACCTGGATTTGAGGATGAACTCCTGGCTCACTTCAATCGTCTACCTACCAGGTATATATAAACCTTTACTCTTGTTATATACGGTTAGACCGTATAGTACAAATCAGATAGTTAGATGCGTTACTGTGTGTAACTCAGATATGTAAATGTAGGTTTGATGTTTTTCAATGTGCGATTGGTTGAATTAACTTTGAGATTTCATCATTTTCCATGGGAACAGCTAGCTTTTACGCCAGATTACCTCCTTCGTTTTGTTAAGTACTGGTTTTGGAGAAAACAACGGCTTCACATCTACATTAATTTACTCCATCCATCCCATCAGAATTACTTATTGACTTTTTTTTTGTCTAAACATGTTTTGTTTTCTCTTGTTAAGATCGATCTTTTGCTTGAAGAATAACTGAAAACCAATAAAATATAGGAAAAAAGATTTGAGCTGCAACAGTAAAATATGTGGGCCAAATTTGAGTTTGAAATTTAATGGCTTGAATTCGAACCTAAAGTGGACGATGGGGAACTTATCTAATCGCGTTCCTAATAACTGTATTTAATTTGGTTTTGTACACATCAAGCGATCGTCAACAGCTATCGTTATTATTATTATTTCGTTTTTGTATTTCTTTTTGGATAGAATTATGTTTAATGAAGGTAGAGTTTGCTTTTTGATGGTCTTAGCAATTAAATTCATATGATAATGGTTAGGCAACATGAGGGTTGGAATAATTGAATTAATTTTGATGTATTTCAATTATATGGTGCACTGAATGTATGCATTTGATTCAGAATCAAAAATTGTTGCATACAGCTAATTTGTTTTATCTGGGACAATTATGAATACTAATTTTTTTTTCTTTGCTCAAAGTTCAGATTGAAATGTTAAATAATATGGTATCTAGATTCTCTCTACCATTTTTCTCAAATGCACACATACAAACTACAATAAGTGGATAATGCAATCATAGTTGATGAATTCTATATGCTGCATTGAAGGTATGCACTTGATGTAAACGTAGAAAGGGCTGAAGATGTACTCATGCACAAACGGTTACTGCATCTAGCACATGATCCTGCTAATAGGCCTGCATTCGAGGTCCGGCTAGTACAGGTTAGCTCATGTGCCTAGACTTCCAACAAATTTATTGGGAAATTATGAGCTTATGAATGGCCTTCTTTCATCCAATTATCTATCATGGCGATCGTTTAGCTGGTTTGGTTTTGTCTAATTCACCTACTTGTCAAAATTATCCTTTCCATTGTTCATTAATGGGGACAAGTGAAACTATCATCATCCTGGGTTGAATTTGTGGTTGACACTTTTTTGGTTGGAACTTTAAATGAATTTATTAACAGAAAAAAGAGCATAAGCTATTTGATTTGCAGCAGTCTTGTACAATTTATTAAGCTGACACTTTTTTTGGTTGGAACTTTACATGAATATATCAACAAAAAAACATGAGCTATTTGTATGCAGCAGTCTTGTACAATTTACTCTAAAACTGAGTAGTTCAGTCTAAAGTTAGCAAAAAGAGGGTGTCAGTTTGAAGTCACAAGGCTCAACTTAAGACTTATGTTTTGAAATGGATGTGGTGATCCATAATGTGTCCAATTGGCATGGCTGCATTAAGTACACCTAACTTCTTCTTCTGGTACGTTATAGCCTTTACACCTTGGTTTTCTGGTGTTGCATGGAAGTCTTGTAAATGAGTAAACCTAGAGGGAAGTCCTGAACTCTAGATGCTTCAGTGCATGCAGCAGTAGCTTTTTCTAATCTCTGAAAGGTGCATGTATTGTGCCTAAGTGCAACGCTTGAGTGGGTCTCTTCTTAATTTTATGAAGACAGGCTTCTCTATATTTTATGCATGCTTGACCCATTTTCTAAGCTACCACTTTGCGCCTTCATAATTTATTGACCACACGATGACATATTTAATACCTCAAAAGCTGCAAAAAACTGACTGGCTCCATAAGAACTTGATCTTTTGCATTGAGTACTCCATTAAAAAAATGCGCAAGGATACGTGTTGGACATGACGATTGACGCCAGCTGAATTAGGCCAAGTATGTGTATGCATTTTGTAGTTATTGGTTTAAGGGTTTGAATCCATGATCATTGGAACTCTTGAAGTTCACTATTGGAGTTAGTGGCCAAGAAGAGTTTGTTGTATATATGCATATATACTTTTTGAATTTGGCATACTTCAAGAGTTTTTCTTTTCGTAATTTTAGTTGCCTGTTCTAAGTCAATTGTTAAGGGCATGTTCTATTTGTGTTTTTCTCTTCTTTTTCTGATGGTGTAGCAGGTCTGAATTCCATTCTTTATATGCAGGTTTCTCCAACAACCGATGGCAGCTCTGATGATTTAGTTTATTCCAGCGCTCCTAGACAGCAATCTGCCCAGAGGTAAACATTGAAGGATCATAACATTCCACCAATATTTTGTTTCTTTAACTCATTGAATTTAAATGCAAGTGGAACTCCAATGGTCTTCTTAAGCTCCTTTCGCCCCAATTCAAACAGCCCATCAGGCCTACTAATTAGTTTTTTTCTTTTGTTTCTTTAGGTCTTACTTTTCTGCACCTTTTATGTTATTAAATGATGATTTGTTTATGATAGCATTCATCCACCACCTGCCTTTGGGTCATCACCTAATCTAGAAGCCCTTGCACTTGAAGCAAATGAGTCTGAAGTTCAGAATGGGGACAGTGCTGTAAATAGCTATCCAACTCTTCCCAGGTATAGAAGTGGAGGAAAGCTTTCATTTTTTGCTTTGACTTGAGATATTAGACTGTCTTAATGGATGCAATAGCAGAAACATGTCACTCTACAAAAAACATTTAAATTTGCTTTGTTTTACTGTATTAAATCATACCAATTAATGCATTAGGATGTTGTAAGTTATATGAGAATCACTTGGACATCTCACTTTGTTATTATGGTATATTGCAGTCTTTTCCTCGAAGAAATCTTACATCTTATTGGTACTTTTAAGTTAAACACAGTTGCCCTTCATTACATTTTATTGTGACGCTCTTTTATGTAATTCTTATTCAGGCCTATGCACGAAATTACCTTTTCAACAGATGACAAACCAAAGCTTCTGAGTCAGGTGCTTCTTTGTTCTCTTAACAGTAGATGTATCAAGTTTGGAGTTTTCACATGGTTCTGCAAATTTTCCATAGAATTCTCCAATAGATTCTCAAGTTCGGTGTACAATTCCCATTAACCTGCTTCTTTGCTTGTTGTCTTCTTGGTCATTTGGTTTTTTATACAAGATGAGGTACTACATACCGTATATAGTTTACCATTTCACAAGGCATGAATCTGAGGCAACTGAATGAGAAATAAATGCCAAGAGTCCAGTTATTTACATCTTATCAACCTTCTTCGATTAGCTTTTGGCACTTAACAAATACTTAAATGTTCAAAATTTTCAGTTGACATCCTTGCTGGCTGAAGTCGGACTGAACATCCAGGAAGCACATGCTTTTTCCACAGTAGATCGCTACTCATTAGATGTATTCGTTGTTGATGGTTGGCCATATGAGGTATCCTCGTGCTCTTTCATTCATGTGAGATAAGAAAGTTAGTTGCATGAACTTGTTGTCTACAATCAAAGTTAAGCACTTATAGGGGGCGTTTGGTTTGATGGAATGGTTTTGAGGGATTTGGATTTAGTGGAAGGATTTGGAATGGGAGGGATTTGGATTTGGAATCTTTGGTGTGCTTGGTTTGATGGATTTGGGATAGAATGGAATTCCATTTCTTTTAAATCATTTATAATAGCAAATTATAAATAATTATAAAAATAATCAAATTACCTTTTTATTAATGAATTATTAGAAAAGAAATGTTTAACATATTTTAGAACATTATTATATATAAATCCTACGAAATCCCAACCACCCCCGTGGGATTTCAAAATCCTATGTTTGAGGGATTTCAATGAAGTACCGGGATTTCAAATCCAGGAAATCCTTCAAACCAAACATGGGATTGGGATGGAATTCAATTCCAAATCCAATGCAATCCCGCAAACCAAACAAACCCTTATTGCCTGCCACTCTACGGCCTCAGTTTAACTTTGAGGGTCAGATTGACAATTTATTGGTTGCTTTTACATTGGATTACTTATTATTCATATCTCTACTTTCTCTGTTGGTAGTTCTTCTTAAAACTTTACAAGGATCATGATTCTTTGTCTCAAAGATTGAGTGAATTAAAAAAATTAATTCCAAACGTATGTCAATTTGACTCTTAAAATTCAACCTCATCGCTTGTTAGAAAATGTAGGGAGTTTATTCTTTGCGGGATTGGATAGTTCTCTGATGTAGTTCTTCATTCTACTAACTGTTTATTTATTGAAATAGCATGTCCTCTGGTAACTGTACAACATCAGTTTTAATATTTGACTCGTAGTATTTGCTACTACACTGGTCAGCAGTTTCAGAAACACCAATAAATGTCAAGGCATGTTGTGTGTTTAAGGAGCCATGATGCTTGGTCCATTTGGCTGTCCTTTTTATGGAAATTTGTTCATACTTTCAGGAAACTGATCAGCTCCAAAGTGCATTAGAAAGAGAACTTTTTAAGCTTGAGGTAAATACCTGCCGGTTAAGATTCATGTCTTGATATGACTACAAGGTAGATGTATCTGCTTTGTACATCCATATGCTGTTATTACTGTATCTTGCAAGAACTTTGTTGCCATATTAGAACCTCACATCTAAAGCAGGAGTCTGTATAATATGTTGAAGCCCCACTTCGACTTTTGGACCATTTCTCCTCAATATATGTTAGAACCTCCGTCTCTCCACAAGGATTCTTTTGGAGAGCAATCTGATGTGGTTCCACATATTCTCACATGGTATCAAAGCCAAGTTCCACCAATTGACACTCTGAGACAATCTGTGCCCATTTAGCCTTTGTTGGAGGGGGCGTGTTGGAGTCCCATATCGGCTAAGACTTGGACCCTCTCTTCAATATAAGTTGGAACCTCCCTTCTCTCGTCAAGGGATCTTTTGGAGAGTAATCTGATGGGGTTCCACGTATTGCCACAATGTCATTCATAATTAAACGAAGTGCCATCAATGGAATCTGGTCTCATCGTCTTTGGTGAAAAGAGTAGACTTTTATGTATATATCACTTAATCCAGGACCATCATTTTTGGTTTGGTTATGACATGACATGTTCTCATGATCTACCCTTTGACAAAATATCTACGTGTTTGCAAATTGATACGAACAACTTGTGTTTCAACAAGATTGTTGTCGAAGCTTTACAGCTCATGTACCTTGGTGTCTGCAACTACCATGGTCGCCTTTGCTTAACCAATGTCCATTTCTCGGCCTTTCTTTTTGTCCATACAAATTTTCAGCTCAAGTGAAGATCTTGTTCATATAATACGTGGTCATTCAATAGCCATTGTAAATATTGTGTGGGTGAATAAGGTCATACGAATAGGTTCTTTTATTATTTTGGTCATGTTTAAAGACTTTCAGATAGTTAATTTACTAGAACATCAGCTATTTGTTGTATTTTAAATAAATTCATGCTAGTGGAGATAGAATGTTGGTGACCTATGTTCCACAATCGTGTTTGCAAACCAGGTGTCCTTGAACTTTAGATGTTAGGTGGATGCATAGGAAAATAAAAATAATGCCAAACTGTAAAATGTGTTAATAAGCAGAATCGTAGTATCAGTTAGAGATAAAGAAAGGTAGAATCTCTACAATGGTTGCATAATGTTAAACAAGCAACTGGTCATCACTGATTTGTTGAATTCCATTAATTCTCCTTCAGTTAATTTCTCTTTTATGTCTAAAAGTTTATCATATGTGGCATATTAAAATTGCATAAAGACTAGAGATTGGTCAAGCAATATTATCATTCTGTAAATCGTATCGTAGTTACACTTGTCTTTGATCTTTTAGAGTTCACTTGTTTTTGTCAAGTTACCGTTGAAGTCACAAAAGTTTAATTTCTTTGTGCCAATCTTCTGCTATGATACCCCTCTTTTGAATGTGGATTGCAAATTTGATTTGTGTAGAAACAGTCGTTGCCAAATCAACATTTATTGTCTCCTTTAAGTGAGCTGGACCAAACTGGCACGCCATGCCAACTTAATCACCTAACAATACCTCATGATGGGACTGATGTTTGGGAAGTTGATCCTCGGTATTTGATGCTCGACCACAAAGTTGCATCCGGGTCATATGGTGATCTGTAAGTCTTTAATAACCTAACTTATTTTGGTTACATTCAAGATTTTCATTCGAGTCACATGTGGATTTGAATTTTATTACTTGATGTGTGTTCTAATTTAGATATAAAGGCACATACCGTAGTCAAGAAGTGGCTATCAAGATACTCAAGACGGAGCGCGTAAACACAGATATACAGAAAGAATTTGCCCAAGAAGTTTACATCTTGAGGTCAGTCAATAATCATTTGTGCATATTTGCAGCGTTTGACTGTATGGTGGAATACACCTACAACTATGAAAGCTTATGTTAATCTTTCCACATGCCATTCTTTTACATCTACTATATCCACTAAACTTGGTCCCTTTTTTGAATTGTATTGTTGTTCCATATACATGAATTTCAATAAGATTTACTGTGTGCTAAGTGATTCCTCTTGGTTATGAGCAGGAAAGTCCGGCATAAGAATGTTGTGCAGTTCATAGGAGCATGTACCAAACCTCCAAGCTTGTGCATTGTAACTGGTAATAACATATTTTCTGTCAGAAGTATTTCCAGATTCGTAATGGACCACCACCTCTGTCCCATTATCTGTTTTCCCATTGCCATTGCTTCAACCTATTGGTGCTGTTGGTTGTGGTTGGTTGACAAGATTCCTTTATTGTCGTTATTGGAGGTCATTCAAGACAATGTAGAAATAGTGAAACACACTCGTAGAAGCATATGTGAAGTCAAATGTTTCTCATGGGACAGGGAGGATTTTTAAAATTTTAAAACCTTTCCTGTTTCACTGTTGATTAATAATCTTTTGCTTTTGTCGAACTCAGAATTCATGAGCGGGGGAAGTGTGTATGACTATTTACACAAACAAAAGGGTACATTTAAGCTTCCAACATTGCTCAAGATTTCAATTGATATATCAAAGGGTATGAACTACCTGCACCAGAATAACATAATACACAGGGACCTCAAGGCTGCAAATCTTCTTCTGGATGAACATGATGTAAGATGCTCACTCTTTCTATAGTAATCCTGTTATTAATGAAGCTTCTTATCACTTCCTACTGAAAGTTCATTACACTTGATGCCAACTCCCTTTATGGAATTCACTTATCTGTTCATTTGATAAATGCATACAATATCTTTGGTTTCAGGTTGTTAAGGTAGCTGATTTTGGTGTTGCTAGAGTGAAGGCTCAGACAGGTGTCATGACAGCAGAAACTGGGACATACCGATGGATGGCTCCTGAGGTACCTCTATCATGTCAAACTTTCTCTATGATATTTTGATCCAGCAAGTGTTTAACAGTTGTATGCATCTTGAATTCTTCAAATATTGGCATATATAACACTTGTGTATTATGTATGTTTTAGGTCTTTAAGATAATGCATAGGGTATAATTTTTGTGTTAGATAAAATAGAGACACGAAGAAACTGCGATGAATGCAGTTTGGAAAAAAGAAAAGGAAAATCTAACCAGTTTCAGTGACAATTATGAAATCAAGGATACGGAGGTGTGTTCATATGTGTGTATGAAATACACAAGCCCAAAGACAAAAATGACCATATTAGCAGATTCTATTTTCAATTTATGGTTTACATGTTTGAGGTTGATTTTGCATAATGACATTTCTTTTTTATGAAGGTTATTGAACACAAGCCCTATGATCACAAAGCTGATGTTTTCAGTTTTGGGGTTGTATTATGGGAGTTACTAACCGGAAAGGTACTTTTTTTTCTTTCAGCAATTTGTCATTAGTTGGGATTGTTATAATTTATATACTTTTTTGCATATATTTGTTCGTTCAGCTTCCATACGAGTACTTAACCCCTCTACAAGCAGCTGTCGGTGTGGTTCAAAAGGTGATTGTTATTCCCTTCAATCCAGTCAAAAGAAAATAATCTTTTGTTAGAAAGTTGGATCGATAGCATGGCAAATAAACGAAATCCTTAATTTGTTATTTCCATATTACAGGGGTTACGACCTACTATTCCAAAGAACACACAGCCAAAACTGGCAGAGCTGCTTGAGAGATGCTGGCAACAAGATCCAAGTTTGAGACCTGACTTTACAGAAATCATAGATATTCTAAAGCAGATAGCTAAGGAGGTACACCATCTAATCTGTGCTTAATATATTCTTATGAAAAAGATGTATCCTTATTTACTAGATGATATTTGGTGTTTTTAGGTTGGAGAAGAAGCATCAGCAGCAGATGATCGACGCAGAGACAAAGGATTTCTATCGGTACTTAGACGGGGGAATCAATGAAAACATACATACAAAAGAAACATTGGGACGAATCACTATCTCTGTGCAAGCAGACCTTCAAAGGACTTCGGCTAACCTGTGAAATATTCTTCTATTAATTAATTTACACTTGATTTATTTGTTTTTAACATGCAACTTAATTTGTAGATTATTATTATTATTATTATTATTATTATTATATTGTATTCTTAATTTAAATATGGTATATTTTTCTTTCCCTATAATTATGTTATATTAAAAACTAGTAGTATCTGTATACCCATACACATTAAGCTTCAATGGATGGATTTTTTTTCATATATTGTTGGAATAATATATAAGCAAACGGCAGACTTTTATAGGATACCATGCATGTTATATGTTTGGTGGATGCTAATTTTATGTTAGAGCATGTATATCACATTCTTCTTTGTTTCCTGTAACTAAGAATATATATATATATATATCTATATCTATATCTATATCTATATCTATATCTATACTATCTTATAAAGCAAATTTAGCAAAAAATAAAAAAGTCTTAAAGTCTTAAAATACTAAATGACCAAGATACCTTTTATATCTTTTTTCATTTTTTCACCCCCTCCCCTCCTCTCCTCACATATACTCATCCTTTCACAACTGATTGTTTTTAAAATTATAATTTTAAATTTACACTTTATACCTCTATAATTAGTTGATTAATTTACTTTACGTCTTTTACTTTTAAATGTTTCATTTTAAACCTTTATCGAATTAATATATATAATCGTATATCAATTAAAACATGTTTAAAAAATACATTTTTATTTTAACAAGTTACACCATTATAATCATCTCTTTAATACCTTCGAAATGAGTCCAATATTGAATAGTTTTTGACTTAATTGTATTATTATGTATTATATATATTGTGAAAAAATATTTTTAATATTTACAATATATACTTTTATAGTTATTTATATATATATATATATATATATATATATACTATATATTTTGGGGTTAGGCTGTCTAAATTGCACTATATAATATGTTTTGAATTAATATGTTCTTGGGTTTTTTTGAAATATATATATATATATATATATATATATATATATATATACATGTCTTAATTCAACCTTAATCNGAAATATATATATATATATATATATATATATATATATATATACATGTCTTAATTCAACCTTAATCTGAGTTTTTGGACAAGAAAGAGGGTAAACAGTTGAAATTTCATTCTAAAACTCATCTTTTTTGGTCTTTTCATGGCTTATGATCTGTTAAATTTGTAGTTTTCTTTATTGGTTATGAATGTTTATCTTAAAACTCAAGTTTCTTGGTTCTTTGCTCTTTGTGTAAATTGAACACATTTGTGGAGTCGTTTAAATATATTGGATTTTAAACTGTCATACAATTTTTTTCATCGATAGTTTGTAATTAGAACCATAACTCTTATTTATTCAAATTGTATTAATATGTAAAGACCAAGTGTAACCTATATCATCGTTAAATCTTATCTTATAAAACCAGTGGAACTTCAAAATTGTTAAAATTCAGGGTTTCTGCCGCATTGCCGGGTACACAACTAGTATATACATACACACTTGAGATCATATGAGACCAGATTGTTTTTGTAAGACACGTGAAACAAGTTTTTTACACTTGAAACTTCATTGTAAAATGTCGTGAAGATTACATTTGTTTTGAAATAAAATCAAGTACATAATTAAATATTATGGGCACAGACATCGGAGATAATTTAGTCTTATGGTTCTTCATTATTTGCACACGCAACCAGCTGCAACCACAAATTCTGCCTCAGTGGTGGAAAGAGTGCCAATCGGCTGTCATTTTGATGACCAAGCTATTGTAGCATTGCTTAAGAAGAAAGCATAACCAGAGGTGCTTTCCTACTATCTGAATCCTTTGCATAATCACTATCTGAAAACCTATCTCCATAACCGGAGAGACCTCTGGCGGGATGATCGATCATAGTTCACCCTACTATCTCCATCTGTCTGACTATCCTAAACAACTTCACGCCAACGACATCGTCATCGATAACAAGTACTCGGATTGGTCACAAGAGATGGGACACTTTCTCTTCGCCAAAAACAAATTCGAGTTCATTGATGGTACCATCAAGAAACCGGAGAAAGGGTCCACCAACTACATGTCATGGATGCGATGTGACGCGACGATAAAAGGGTGGCTTACCACCGCCATGGAAAAGAACATTCACAATAGCGTAAAGTATGCAAGCACCGCATAGGAGATATGGTCAGACCTACTTGAGAGGTTTGGCAAAGACAGCACCCCCCGGAACTACGAACTAAAACAGAAAGTCACTACCACCTGACAGGATGATGTATCCATATCAATATACTATACCCATCTTTGATCATTGTGTGACGAAACCTAATCGATTCAACCTCTCCCTTGTTGTGCATGTGACGAATGTTCATGTGGTATTGGCAAGAAGATGATCGAATACCAAGAGAAGAAGCGTTTGTATGAGTTCCTTATGGGTTTGGATGTTGATTTTACTTTGATCAAAACCCAAATATTAGCCACTAAGCCACCTCCTTCCTTAGGAACAACCTACCATATGGTGGCAGAAGATGAGAGACAAAAGGCGATTTCGACTGATAAAAGAAGACCACCTGAATCCGTTGCATTCAAGGCCTCACAGAAATGAGATCATAGTATCGCCAACCAACCAAAGGAAAGAAGCTATCCAAGGAATGTGAGAGACAACAAAGAAAGTAAAAAAAAAACGAGCATTGCACGTTTTGCGGGAGAAACGGCCATAAACGAGAAGGATGTTTCAAACTAGTTGGGTATCCGGAATGGTGGCTCGGGAAGAAAAGGGAGAAGGTCAAACCGAAGTCCGCCTGCACCGAGTCCGCCTCGAGTCCCATACAAGGCCTAACCAATGAACAATATCAATTGTTCATTAAACACTTTTCTGGAACCGACAACAACGAAGGAATGATAACCGATTTGATTTCATAAATGAGTATATTCAAGGTGATGAGCCTCAAGGTCAAACCGATACCAGGAGTAGGAGACACAAGTCACAACCAAAGCATTTTGATGATTACATCGTGAAGCTTCCCCCTTCGGTCGATCACAAACAACCCGCCTCCAATCAAGAAGCCTCGACGATACACCCCGTCTCAAATTTTATATTTCATATGAAATTTTTTCAAATAATCATAAAGCTTTCTTGATAGCCATTACTTCCAACGGTGAGCCGAAAAGTTTTAAGCAGGCGTCTCAAGATGAACGTTGGCGACAAGCCATGCTGCAAGAAATCAAAGCTCTTGAAAAGAATGGGACTTGGATTTGACAAACTTATCGAAAGGGAAGCGGACAATCGACTTGCAATGGGTCTATAAAATAAAATTAAAAACCTAGTGGTGAAGTGGAACGATATAAGGCCCAACTAGTCGCAAAGGGGTTCACTCAATTTGAGGGGGTAGACTATCACAATTTGTTTGCCCCAGTTGCCAAACTAGTGACCGTTCGGACTCTCTTAGCGATTGCTACAAAGAAAAACTGGATCATTCACCAACTTGACGTCAATAATGCGTTTCTTCATGGTGACCTGGATGAGAAAGTTTACATGAAAATTCCTCAAGGCTTTTCCCAAGAAAACGAAACACGAGTTTGTCGCTACAAAAGTCTCTCTACGGTTTGAAACAAGCTTCTCGGAACTGGTATCACAAGTTCACTGCCTTCCTTTTGAACCTAAATTTTCGTCAATCCAAGGCTAATCATTCCTTGTTCATGTATGGGAAAGAAGAATCCTCTATTGCCATCTTAATCTATGTGGACAACGTCATCATAGTTGGAAATAATTTTGAATGGATCCAACACACCAAAATGCAACTTGACAAAGCATTCAACATCAAAGATATTGGTCCTTTAAAATACTTCCTTGGGATTGAAGTTGCAAAAACATCCGACGGTTTGGTTCTGAGTCAAATAAAATATATCCTGGACATCCTTGAAGATAGTGGAATGATGGGATGCAGACCAAGTCCTTTCCCCACCGAACAGAATTTAAACCTAGACAAAGGAGAGAATAAGACTCAAGTTGACGCTGGCCAATATCGTCAACTAGTTGGTCGGTTACTTCACCTCCAAGCTACACGTCCTGACATCACGCATGTTGTCAACATCCTGAGTCAATTTGTTGCTGACCCACGACGCAATCATATGGAAGCTGCGAATCGTGTTTTAAGATACTTAAAAGGTACACCGAGACAAGGGAGATCCCTTGAGCCAGAGAGCTGGTTCTAACTGCCTTTTCCGACTCTGATATCAAGCTAATCCGAAAAATTCACACTTATCTTCTGTGAAAAAGATTTTCATGTATCTAAAAGGCTTTCCAACCTTGGTCTTTGATATCCAAGGACACGGGGTTTAAACTAATTGGTTACTCAGATTCTGACTACGCATGTTATCAAATAGATAGGAAAAGTACTACCAGAAGTTGGCAACTTTTTGGTGAAAAACTTGTAAGTTGGTCAAGCAAGAAATAAAACTTTGTATCAACGTCTACTGCTAAAGATGAATATGTAGCTATCGGAAGCTGTACAACTCAAATTTTATGGATGAAACATCAACTTTCTAATTATGACATAAAATTTGTTGTTATACCTATCCTGTGTGATAATTCAAGGGACATAGTTATTGCCAACAATCCTGCTCTACACTCAAGGACCAAAAATATTGATATCATATACCATTTCATCAGATGAAACAAGGTTCAAGTTTTTAATAAATGATTTGAGAATGTTAAAATATTAAAAACTAAAATTGTATGAATGAGAAGTCATATGTTAGCTCATCAGTTCATTGCAATATTCTTAGCATTTTTCATTAAATAATTATAAAAAATAAAATATAAATGCTACATCATCCTATGTAACTAAATCCGATCCAACAAAAGAAGAAGAGCTCCCATCCAACAGATCTTAGGTATTATCATCTTTCTCTTTATCCTTCTATAGACTTCTTTCTTCGGAATCCTCTTGGATTAACCATATGATTTGAAACTCATTCGATTTGATCAATTTATCTAATTACTAGTTTTCTTCATGGTATTTATCAACCATCAAATCCCATCTAAATCTTTGATCCTTCAGAATTTCTTCTCATCCAAAACCACAATTATCCAATTTGAACACTTCCAATTCAATTTTCACCTTCCTCTTCCTTGCACTATAAAGTTTGAAGATTTTGCCTCTAATAAAGATCTTGAAGATGTTCTCTCTTTTTTAGTACAGGTCAACTGACCCTTCAGTAACAGCCACAAGAACTCTCTTAAGGAAGAACATGTCAAGTGTGTTGTACTACTATTACACTCAACTCACCTACTGCTTAAGTAGCTAGACTAGGGGTTATGATCAGGATCCTAGCTACACTAACCATCTAGCTCACAACCTAGGGGCTGTTTGGCAGTTGCTGAATGATTTAGTGCAGAATAGTTAAGAGGTCAGAATGGTTAAGAGGGTCAGAATGGTTAAGTGCTGAATGAAATAATGTTGCTTGGTAACTGTTCACTGAATGACAGTAAAATTACCATTTTAACCCTCTGAATGATTTAGTACTGAATGAAATAAAGCTGTTTGGTTGATATCTGAATGGAACAATAATTTTACAAAAATAACAACATATTTCATATTAATTAAAACAAACGTAACATTATTAGTTCGAAACAAGATTTCATATTAGTCCAACCAAACATAATTTTTCAAATTCATGAATAAACAATAACATAACAATCCAAATTCCAACATAATAGTTTTTAACAATTCTTAATTTGACGGATTTAACATTAATTGATTCGCAATCTGGT
>NC_037539.1:38976136-38984203 GCF_001531365.2 Cynara cardunculus var. scolymus
TATAGTAATTATAATTTTTATTTGTATTATATACCAATCAAATTTAAAATCAATAAATTGGAAAGACAATAAGTATTGTTATTTATAAAAAATAATATATCATTTATTTTTATAATTTTACAAATTTTAACCATATGTATATAGTCGTATAGTTTGTCCTTATAAAAATCAAATAAAGACTTAAAAAATTCATATGCAAATTCTTATTTTTCATTTTATCTATATTTTCATAGAATATATTATTAATCCTTCTGCAATTTTAAAAATTCAGAAAATAATCCATCATTTTTTTCCGACTTTAAAACTTAAAAAAGTAACTAATCAATTCTTATTTAAGTTTTTGAATATTCAAATAATAATTTCATCAGTTTTCAACAATCTCTAAAAATTCAGATAATTACTCGTCGTTTTTAATTAAAAATTCAAATATAAATTATCTTAAAGTGTATTATTTTTTTTTTTATAAAAAACAATATTGTTATAATAAAAATATATAGAATTTTTTTTTGAAAACATAAGCTTAGAGGTCAATCAAAGCAAGCTTCCAACAGAGCAAAAAGGTCGTCAAGCATCGATATAACAAACCACACTTCCACCAGCTACATGGTTTTGTTTCATTGCATGTGTTGGATATAATCTTCAAAGAATTTGAGCGGTCAAAAGATATTGACTTAGTTTCAGAAAATTGTAAATGTCAATTGCGTAGATGTTACGAGTTACCATGTGCATATGAACAGATATATTATTTCAATGCAAGCCAATCTATTCCACTTGAATCAATTGACAGATTTTGAATGAAACTTGATTTTCCATGGAAGATGATGATATTTGTTGTGATAATGAAGTGTAAATGTTTACTGAGAACTTCAAAAAACAGTCGAGATCAATGAAGTCCAGTTTTCTAAGAAAAATAAGAGAGATAATCGCGCCTTGGACAACTCGTATTTGTGAACCGACTGTTCATACAACAACTAGTGGTCATCTCTTATTGAAGAGTAAGGTTGCCAAAAAAAAAAGTCGTGTCGACCCACTAACTCAAGAACCTCATAGGCATAGTTGTCGAGACGCGTCAACATTTGTGGAGATTAATGTTTTGGCGAACAATCAACAAGCGAGACATAGTTTATACTTCGATCAAAAAAAATTATGCACATCCATACATTAATCAATTTCCAATTATTTTTCATCTTTACATCCTGCAGGTACGTAACGTAGTTCATGCAAGTTAATTTTTTTTATCTCAATGTATTAATCAATTTTTAAATAATTTACATCTTTACATCACATAAGTACAAGATATAAAAGGCGATGGAAGCTGTGGATTTCAAGCGATAGTCGTTTGTCTCGGTTGCACGAAGATGAATGGCCGTCTATTCGATATGATTTAATGGAGGAGTTAAACATGTACAAGACAGAATATCTCGAGGTGTATGGTATTGAACTATATCGTCAGTTTTATAACTCCTTAAACTTCTTTGGGCTGGACTCATTTGCACCAAATGAGCATCGGATGAATGTTTTTGAAACGGGCTTGTTGATTGCTTCAAGATACAATGTGATACTACATTCTTTAACAACTATAGGTAGTCTGACATTTTTTCCACTTCGATCTAGTCCTCCGTCGTGGTATGAACATGTTGCTTTTACAATTGGGTACGTTAACGGTAATCATTACGTCAAAATATATTTGGCAGAAGATCAACGGATGCTTTCTATCGTGCCAAATTGGTTTCGTATCAAATATGATTGCTCAACCGCATGGGCTACTCCGTACATGACCCGAATAAATAAATACGAGTAACTGTTATCTAGTAATCTTACTACGAAATTTATTTCACTTGATTGAGTTGTAATATTTTCAAACTTTTTGTACTTTATTTGTTGATTTATCAATTAACTTATTTTGATGATCTTTTTTGTATTAAATTATTTTATTTTTTTAGCTTTAAATATTTATTTAAAAAAATACATATATAGATTATTAATTAATTAAAACGTTAACAATACAATTATAAAAACTAAGATAATTTTATAGTTATTTGAATTAATTTAGAAATAGTTAGTTGGCAAAAATTTATTATAAAACATAAATTTAGAAAAATAAAATTAGAAAATAATGGTGAAAAAAGTTATAAAATAAAATTTTATAAGACATAAATTTTAAAAAAAATTAATAGAAAAAAAATTATTAATTGACTTTGACCTAAGGGGTAGAAAGAGATGCACTTTACCGATAAGAAGGGATGCATATATCCTCACCCTTACAAAATACTTTTTTTAGAGATTTGGTTAAGAATATCACAACTAGAAGTAAACAAGCACAAGTATCATATGAGATATATAGGGTAAGAACACGTGCATGTAATTTCTTTTTATATCCATATGAGATATATATACCTGCGGACATGGATGTCCCAACCGTTGGTGTAGAATCATCCACTTAATTCCAAATTGGAACTTCTGGTTTTATTTCTCGTAACATTAATTCAATCTAAAAACCAAAATCCAAATCGTTTTGGTGTGTAAAAGGCCATTTCCAGAATGGTTAGAATCCAGAGCAATTGCAAGATTGTATATTTCATATCATAAGAAATGTATACATCTGTTTGCTCTGGATTTCTCCAACCCATTCGATCTTGATTCATTTCCTTTCAGATTTTGTTTTCAAGATAGTAGTAATCCCAATGGATAATGGTAGAGAATCCAATGATTATGAACAACTTCCCAAGGTCTCTCCGACAGCCACCGGAAGCCACAGCGACGTCATCGTGAAAATCGACAATGGCGACGACAGGTTTATTAAGGAAGACGATGGTCGTACGAGGCTTCTACGTAACCTTAGCTACGAGTTTTGGAAGAATGGTAATTCTAGCGAGAAGTTTAACGATTTGTTAACCGATAGTCCTGTTAGAGGTGTCATCAATAACGAATGCATCAATGCAAGTGACCATCATCATCACCATCATCGGACTTCTGATTCGAAGCAGTCGGTGGAAACCGATGATTTAGAAGACGCCAAAGGAGGATCATCCGATGACGACGAAGAAGCCGAGGTTGGGTCACAAGCTCAACAACGTCAGAGACGAAGAACAAGCAATTCCGGTAGCAGTATCAATATCCATGATCATAATGAATTTGGTGGCATCGGCGGTGAGGTATTGAAATGCACATCGTTTCAGCGGAGAGCAACTTTGGCAAGAACAAAAACTCAACAGTCGAGATTAATGGATCCACCACCGGACATTCCCATGTATTCCAGCCCTATGCCAAAATCAGGCGGCGGCTACACACCGACGGTGGTCGGACATGTTTCCAGTAGAATCGAAAACGACGATGAGGAAGATTTTCTTTTTGATGAAGATAATCCTGATGATTTGAAGCATACTAAACTTGATGCATACACCATTCTTCAATGGATTAGTCTTGTGTTGATCATGACAATATTGATTGGCACCTTCAGGTTTTCAAAATGGAAACAAAGAACATTTCGTGGGCTTTTTATATGGCAATGGGAGGTTTTGGTGCTGATTTTGATATGTGGAAGATTGGTTTCGGGTTGGGTTATCCGAATCGTTGTTTTCTTTATCGAACGAAACTTCCTTCTTCGAAAACGGCTTTTGTATTTCGTATACGGGGTTCGTGCGATCGTCCAGAATTGTATCTGGTTAGGTTTGGTTTTGATCACTTGGAACTCGATGTTCAACAAGACGGTTGAAGAGCGCCATATCTACTTCCTTGAGCTCATAAACAAGTTCTTGGTGTGTATGTTTGTAGCAACCTCGTTATGGCTTGTCAAAACCCTCATCGTTAAAGTTCTCGCATCTACTTTTCACGTGAACAAATTCTTCGACAGGATTCAAGATGCTTTGTTTAATCAATACGTAATCGAGACGCTCTCTGGGCCTCCGTTGGTCGAGATCCAAAACAATCAGTTAGTCGAGAAGACGATGTCGAGGAGGGTATGGAGGCCCGACGGTGTGCAAGGTGGTTCGGACGTTGGGACGTTTTCGTTCAAAGCAAGGACTAGTGGGAGGGTAATCGGGAGCGGAAGGGTACAGACTTCGAGAGGTGTTAGTACCAGACATTTGGGGTGTTCGAAACACGAAGGGAAAGATCAAGCGTTAACCATCGATCATTTGCATCGAATGAATCCTGATAACGTGTCCGCATGGAACATGAAGAGATTGATGAGAATCATTCGTCATGGATCTTTGACAACATTGGATGAGCAGTTACATGACACATACGATGATGAAACAGGGACAGAAATCCGAAGTGAAATCGAAGCCAAACGTGCTGCAAGAAAGATTTTCATGAACGTCACCAGGCGTCGATCCAAGTAAGTTAATTGCAGTATGATTTTTAACGATATAGAAACAAACGCGTTTTCAGGGTTCAGAGTTTAGGGTTTTTTTTAAACAAACAAATATCATTCATAAAATGAGTCAGAAAACTCGGAGTATGAAAGGGTTTAGGGTTTTGAGTTTAGGGTTTCTTTTTGTTTCAGATACATCTATTTGGATGATTTAATGAGGTTTTTGAGAGAAGATGAGGCTGTGAAAACCATGTCTTTGTTGGTAGGATCACCTGAAGATGAAAGAGTTGGCAAGAGAGCCTTGAAGAATTGGGTGGTAAGTGTTCAAAGTTTAATTCATGAAATAATTATTCATAAATGAATATTGGGATCATGAATAATGAAAATGCACAATGAATAACGATTTAATAGTTGGTTTTCGTGATATTTACGTTTCGTAAATGGATGTTATACATAAGTTGTATGGTCTCGATATTCATTCTTACAGGTTAATGTTTTTCGAGAACGGAAAGCACTTGCCTTGACGCTAAATGATACGAAAACTGCGGTCAACAAACTGCATCGGATGGTGAACGTGTTGGTTGGAATTGCCGTTTTGATCATTTGCCTTGTGATACTAAACATCGCGACAACAAAAGTTATCGTTCTTATAAGCTCTCAGATTGTTGTGGTGACGTTTGTATTCGGTAATACTTGCAAAAACATATTCGAATCCATCATCTTCTTATTCGTAATGCACCCTTTTGATGTCGGTGATCGTTGCGAAATTGACGGAGTTCAGGTATTAAATAAACTCTTATCACGAAAGTTTAGAAATATTAGTTGCTTATATATGTCACTGACTGAAGATATAAATAAAGAGAACCATAGCCGTGGTTATTCATTATGAATGAACACTTATTCATAATGAATACTCATGTATATTCATCATTAATAACTTAATCACTAGTGTCATGATATTTGTGATTCTGCATAAAGTTTATGTGTTTTTTAACTTGGATTTCCAGATGATCGTGGAGGAGATGAATATTTTGAACACAATTTTTCTTAGAGCCGATAATCAGAAGATCTATTATCCGAACAGTGTTCTTCTGCAACGATCCATCGGCAACTTCTATCGTAGTCCTGATATGGCAGATGCAATCGACTTCTTGATCCATGTCAGTACACCGTTAGATAAGATCGCGATCATCAAACAACGAATACTCAAGTACGACGACCACGACCCATATCGTTTATTTAACTTCTGAATTTAATTATTCGTTGATATATATACACATTTTGTTATCCACCTGCAGCTTTGTTGAAAATAACAAGGATCATTGGTACCCCGATCCAATTGTGTTAACTATGGATATGCAAGATTTAAACACACAAAAGTTATCGATTTGGGTGCAGCATAAAATGAACTATCAAGACATAACCGAAAGATTGAAGAGAAGGGGAACGATTATCGAGGAGATGAATCGGATCTTCAAAGAACTCGACATCGAATACCGAACGTATCCACTCGATATCAACATCCGAAGCATGCCTCCAGCCACCACCAACCGTGTTCCATCGACATGGGGACCGACGAATTGAGCCAAAAAGTCGAAGCCGATATGACTAATCGCAATGAGGCTCATGGAGAATGTGGAAGCTAACCAAGTGTTTGGCTCTTAAACTATATATCGAGTGAATTAAAAAGAGCCGCCACAAGAGGGATGGAACCTTGCAAATGATCGATCGATATCTCTGCAGGGTGAGGTTTGATATAGAAGAGTTTATGACCATGGCATGAATGTGTGTCTATATATATATATATATATATATATATATATAAACTTGGATCACGTGAGACCATTCTGTTTTTGTAAGACCACTTTTTTACACTTGAAACTTCACAAATGTTATGAAGGTAATCTTTACAGTGTTTTTACAGTGAAAATTCGGCTTTTTTTACCTTTTCGGCGTTTTGCTGTGAAGTTTCAATGTAAAAAAGTGGTATCACAAAAACAAGTTGATTTCACGTGAACCCAACCATATATATATATATATATTCATTAATTCATGTATTTGATGTACATGATCATTACTATCCACAAGCTCTTTGATTATTGTTTTTTACCCTATTCCTTCTTCTTTCTCTACTTCTTATAATCCTACTCTAAAATCTCATCAAAAGAGAAAAAGTTTTAAAAAAAACAACATACTAATATATACATACATTTTATTATATATAGACAAGGTTCAAGGAAAAAAAATATTTAAAAATAAAAATTGAGGAACACTCTGATAACCGTTCATCTGAATGATATGTACATGTACATATAAGTAATTTGTAAGTAATTTATCTGGTATGCACACATACAAAAAACAATTTCAATTACTTGTATGCACATGTACATACCATCCAGATGAATAATTATCAAGGTGTGTCTCAAATTTTTTTTGTTTTCCTCTAAACTTCCCTATTTGGGGAATGATATGAAAACGTTAAACATATTTATTAGAGGATGATAACCTTGAACATAAGGTGAGGCAAGGGATTCAAGCAAATGTTCGTTCTTCAGTATCTCGGTTGCACGAATGGACTTGTGTTCTTGTCCTTGTGTTATTGTCGCTAAGAAGCTAACCTAAAGCCAAATGTTCTTTGCTTCAAAAGGCGAAACTCTCATCGTAATTTGGCGACCCGAGCAAGAAAATGGATGCGCTAATGCGCAACGATTTTTGATGTACGAGACAACATTAAATATAAGAACTTAAAGTTCCCAACTAAGCATAGAAACAACCATATATCATTGGGCAAATAAGCTCCCAAACCATTACAATATGAACAAATAAGCTCGTTTTATCGACTCAACGAGCCTTATCGATGCCATTAATTTTGGTGGTGTTAAGTCATATCGACATATGACAGTTGATAAACTAATTCTCTGAAACGTTATATAAAGACTTAAAGTTGCCTTTCAATAAGCTCTAAGAATTTACTTTCTTACAGTTGTGCCCCTAATTATTATTTAGAGTAAATTATGGATTTGGTCCCTGTGGTTTAACAAAAGTTATGATGAACGTCCTTAACTTCTTATACTCGATTTATTATGGATTTGGTCTCAGTGGTTGTCGTATTTGTATAACTACGTTCTCTCTCCCTAACTCTTATAATGATGACTTTGTTAACTCAAGGATATTTGAGTCTTTTTACTCTTTTCTCTTATTTATTTATTATAACCAGGAACAAGGTTCTAAATGACGTGAGAGCGTGGCGTGGCGGTAAGGTCAAGGCTCAAGCCTTATGAGTTACGGCGAGGTCACGACGTTTTCAAGGCGTTTCCTGAGGCAGCATATATATACACACACACATACACATCCACCTACACTTGTATATGTTAGTGTTCTGAATAATACTTAGAATAAATTAAATTCATATAAAGTAATAAAACTAAGGCGTTGTTTGTTTTTTCATTTTCAGTTCTTAATTACCACTTATATTTGATGCGTTCAGACGTTTTGTAATTCAGACTGTTTGTTTTTTTTATTATTTTCAAAGCTTCTTATTACTTAATAGGGTTTGAAAAAATAAGAGGTAAACTAATATCTTAATTCCTCTTATTTCCCATTTTCTTTGATTCTCTTTGGCTATTTTTTTTTCTCATTCAGAGACACCACCGTCCTTTCATCACCCATGTGAAATGCACGCTCCCACTCTCTCTCTCTCTCTCTCTCTCTCTCTTTATATATATATATATATATATATATATATATATATA
>NC_037539.1:38984483-39009092 GCF_001531365.2 Cynara cardunculus var. scolymus
ATATATATATATATATATATAACTTCTGTACAGATAGGTTAGCTTAGAAGATTAATGTGAAACAAGAACTGCTTCTATCGGCGATTTATCCTCTACCAAGAGTATCGATCTTTCCGCAAACAAACTCACCGCGGCATTCCCGATAGCATTGGAAGTCTGAAAGGTATCCAAATGGTTTCTTACTGTTTTCCATATGTTAAGAATTGTTAAGATGAATCTCGGCAATGGAAATATGAAAATCAAGAGAATTTTGCAAAATATTTGCACCTGATTTTACAAAAAAAAATTATTAATTAAGATTTCAGACTTCAGACGTTTGTCAGTTTATAAAAACAAACAGTCTTATTGATTTAGATTTCAGACTTCAACACCGTCTCTTATTAATTAGAAGTTAAATAAGACTTCAGACTTCAGACTTCAACACCTTTTAAAAAACAAACGTCACCTAAAAAAGAATAGTAAATTACACCGTTGCATGTGGTTAGCTCATAATGTGTATATAGTCCCTATTTTGAAATAAGTACATTGGGGTCCTTGTGGTTTACATTTCGTTTCAAGCATTGCGCGCGCGAGATGTATCAAGATTTGTATGAATTCCAAATCTCAGACGAAAAGAGAACTTTGATAATTTGTTCGTTTGATGCATCATGTTGTTTACCGACCATTTTGGAAGATAAAGAGAGAAAGAAATGAGAATTGAGAAGTGAAAGCGATAAACAAATACCAGTGTTACTTCTAATATACAAATTTCAAAATACCAAAATTTCAAAATTTCAAAAATTTCAAAATTTCTTGGGCTTGGGTTTAAAGTGGCATATCAAAATATACAACAATTATTATTGTTATCATTGATGATAAGCTTAATTGGTTCTTCCAAAAAGAATTTTAAAAATGAAAAAACGAGTTAAGCGTAAGAAAAGATCTTGACCTTTGAAATCATATAGTTAATCTGATACATCTTATCCTAACCTGCATTCAAGAGTGAATTCACATTTGATACACAAATTGATCAAATACATCTCACTAATCTATATCCAGGGTGAATATCAATTCACCAAATAAAGTGTCATTAGAATATTTAGGGGTGTTTGTGATTGCTTATTTAAAGTGCTTATTAACTTATTCAGGCTTGGTACTGGTAATAAGAACTTTTTAATGTTTAGATGGAGAAAAAAAATGAAATAATTATACCAGTTTGGCACAAGTAATAATTTAACTTATTAACTTTTTCCGGTATGATATCGGTGATAAATAGTTTTTAGTATTTGAATGTAAAAAAGAACTTCTCATTTATTTTAGGGTTAAATGCATGAAATAACAACATACTTTCATAAATTTTCTTATTATAACATTCTACTTTTGTTTTTCTTTATTATAACAATGTACTTTCAAATTATTTTTTATTAAGACATCCAACTTTAAAAAATCTACTAATTATAGCAATGGGTAACTTGTTACCTTTTAAACCGGTTAACTCTTTGACTTTTTTTGTTTGTGTGAATTTAATGAAATGATGTGGATGACACATCATTTTGATGACTTAATTAAAAAAAAAAAAAAAAACCTATTTCAAATTATTATTAATGATTTTTATTTTTATTGCTATGATTTAAAAAAAACATTTAATTTTTTGACTTTTTCTTATTAAGTTGCATGTAAATTAAATATTCTAGAGTAAAATATTTATTAAATAAATATGCTACATTATTTTCGAGATATATTTTGTTTGTAAAAAAGTAACACTTCTTATTTTATTTTATTAAAAAAAATACACTTATTTTAAAATTCTCTCTACAATGTTAACGAAATAAATTGTCTTCTACAATTTTTTTAATATTATTATATTAATAAATACTTCAAAAAAATCTAATTAATTTAATATATTTGTACGTCAAGTAAAAGTTTTTGAACAAATATAATATATTCTTTAAAAGATAATATTTTTTCGGTAAAAAATGAACAATTCTTATTTTCTTTTTTCAAAAAACACATTTTAAAAAAAATATTAACGTGATAAGTTGTCTTTTAGTACTTTTATTAATATTAATATATTAATAAATAATTTAGAATTCTTTTAATTCATTTAATATATTTATTAAATTACATGTAAAATATCTAAATATTATTAAAAGTACATTGTTTAAAAAGAATTAGTAGATGTTACATGGAAACCTAATATAATGGGTAAACTTAAATCTAAAGATTATCTAATGCTATAATGAGTAAATTTTTCAAAGTACAATGTTTTACTTTTTATTTTATCAGCTTATCCGACATGATACTGATCATAAGGTAATCTAAATATTTTTTGGGAAAAGTACAATAAAAACCAATGAACTTTCTTGTTTGGAATGATTAAGTCCTTGAACTTTTTTTTGGAACAAATAAGTCCTTGAACTTTCCAAAACATGTTAAATAAGTCCTTGAACATTCCAAAATATGTTAAATAAGTCATTGGACAATTTTTGGAACAAATAAGTCCTTGGACATTTCAAAAAATGTTAAATAAGTCATTGGACAATTTTTGGAACAAATAAGTCCTTGAACAATCCAAAACATGTTAAATAACTTTTTGAAAAAAATAAAGTGGTAAAATAGTGAAAAAAATCCGGAAAAAAACCCAATGAACGTTCATATTTTGAACGATTAAGCCCCTAAATATTTTTTGAACCAAAAAGTATTTAGATCTATAAAATTAAACAAATATAACAAAAAAGTACTTACATTTACAAAAAAATAATTACCATTTTAACTAGTTGTACAAGTCATTAGAATGTATCCAACATGTTTTATAAAAGTTCAAGAAGTTATTTAACATGTTTTGGATTGTTCAAGGACTTATTTGTTCCAAAAGTTGTCCAATGACTTATTTAACATTTTTTGGAATATTTAAGGACTTATTTAACATATTTTGGAATGTCCAAGGACTTATTTGTGCCAAAAAATTGTCCAACAAGGACTTATTTAACATGTTTTGAAAAGTTCAAGGACTTATTTGTTCCAAAAAAAAGTTCAAAGACTTAATCATTCCAAATTCCCATATTTTTTTTATAAAACTTCAATTTACTAATAAAAACTTTTACAAAAACCCTTGATGCTTGTAAGTAATAAGCAGTACACATTTCAAGAGAGAAACCCAACAGCGTTACTTTTTCTTTTGCTTCTCTCGCCGGATCGTTGCCGTTTTGTTGCTCCCGTCGGCCGACCGTCGTCGTCTTTGCTTTCAACGTCCCATTGCTACCGTTCTTCTGGTCGCCACCGTCTCATTACTATGCTCATTCTCGTCTCTCTTTTCTCGACTTGCTACCCTCTGTTTGAATGATTTTAAGGGGTAAATGGCGCCTCTTTCAACGGTCAGAGGCATTGTAAGTTGTCGGAGCTTCATTTCAATTTTGGTAAACACTCAAACAACCTGATTTCACCCGCAATTTCGAAGTAAAAAATCCCTTTCGAAATATACCAGGGAAAAGTTTAGAGCGGGAAGCAAATGGCGAACCTCTCAAGTCTAGTTCACGAACTCCGTGAACGAATAGCAGCATCATCGTCAACACCTCCGAACAGATCAGAAGATGCTTCTTTAGAGCTCCGATTTCGGGCCGTTATCCCCAATCTCCTCCACGCCTACGTCATTCCATCTTCATCTGGTAATATTTTTGAAGCTTGATTACTTCAATGACTTTTCTTTTCTAAAACCTTTTAGCATTTTGAATCATTAGATATGATTGTTTGTTTCGAATCAATCAATTTACTTGCTAAAATGCCGGTAAAGGACCCAGTGCCAAAACTCAGCAAACACAACACTTTTTACTATATTTTTGGCCAGCTGCTTTTTTTTGCTGCTATTCTTTTGCTAATTCTGGTGGCTTTTTGTTGCGTTTTCATTCTTTTATGTCAAATATCTTATCTGCAACTCAAATACTTTCTTTTTCTTTTCCTCATTTTATGTTTTCATTACTTACCTGTGTGTATATGAGTGAGTATCAATCTCTAAAATAGAGTTAATATGTGTGCATATGATGAGTTCTTCAATTTTTTCTTAATCTATCCTGTTGTCATTACTCTTCCCTGATTCGCTTCATGTATATATGCATTTCTTCTAGTTCCTATTATTAGTTATAATACTCTTTATTTTCGATGCTGACTCATGTATATGTGCGTTCTTATGACGTACCCTTAGATTGTCTTATCTTGTTCTGATTGGCAGGAACATTCCAAGTTTTCAAGAACATTTGATGAAACTTTGTAACTATGATCTGTTAAATTTGTAGCATCATTCATATGCTACAAATTTATTTTCTGCTGGCCAAGGCATTTAATGGCCTTATATCTAAAATACTATATGGCCACATGCTAGATGTGTTTTCTTTTTCATCTTTAGTAAACATTATTATTGTTACCGTCGATCATAGCGTGTTCACTTATTGCTTATCATATTCAAGTTTCATAGTTATAGTCACAGAATTAGCATTTTTTTTTCTGCTTGTTCTATTGCTGTAGAGCTTAATCGGTTCTTAGAAAAAGAACTAGGTTATACATGGCAATTTTGAAGTTGACGATTAGTCCGCTTGATCTTAGAAGTCTGATCATACCTTTTGGTCTGAAATATAGAAGGGATTTTGATTCATTTTATGCATGGAGAATCCAATCCATTACTGTTGCATGAGTCATCTTTAACGATGGGTTCTTGATTTTTCATACTCTGGTTTTTTCAGCAAACGAGAGGGAGGTGATTGCGGTACTGAAATTATTGACTCATACGGTCAAGAATTTTCCGGGAGTTTTTTTCCATGGAAAGGCCAGTGCAATTTTACCAATAATCTGTCGTATATTACCTTTTTTGGCCGAACCCTCATTCTGGTGAGTGATTGATACTTCATGTCAAATTCCAGAAAATATTCATAAGATCCTTAAATATTATGAAATTATGTTATGGAAGTTCTTTTGGTTAATTCATCGAAATATCATTCTCTCTTTTGTTCATTGTGCTAATAAAAATAATAAATGAGTTAATTGAAGTGACTGGATGTCTGATGTTGTTAGGGTTCTTGGACTAGGGAGTATGCTGTGTTTACAAACGTGTAAAGTTCCATTAAGCAGCTTGATGTCCATTGTTGTTAGGGGCATCTTTAATAGATAACAAGGGGTAGTAGCCTCACATCATGGACTCTTTTGAAAATTTGTGCTTCACATAGTATATCTATATTTTATTAGAGCTCTCTAGCTTTTTCTTAATGATTCATGGTAAGGCCTTTATGTTTTCCATTGTCTTTTATTCTTTGGCAAGTAAATTATCTCAATTGCTTATATATAAAAAAAATCTACATTATTGCTTATAGTAAACTAACATGATAAATAAGATCAAGTGTTCATGTACATTGAAGATCTTCATCTTACACATATCATTAAACTATTTATCACATGACCTGTTGTGATAAGGTCATAAGGTGCACCTTTGCTAGTTGGTAACATACATAATCGCAACCTTCAAATTAGCAACAAGTCCATCATGATCGTCATTCCAAAATAATTAAATTGAACCTCAATCTATGAAAGTGATTGAAGGTATGTAAAAATTCGTGAAGGTGATTGAAAATGAAGACAAATGTGAATGAGGTAGATGAAGATAGTGAAGTCTCATGGCCAAGTAGCTTACGCGTAAAAGTTCAAACCATAAACATTCAAATGTAGTAAAGCAAGAAAGTACCATAACACAATCCTATAAATCTTATATGACTGTAGGATAGTATTTTTTTTTTTCAAATTCCATCCACAACAACTTGGAGGTATCACTGAGTGGCTTAAGCATGCTACTAGGGCAGCTACCTTCTCTTTAATCAATTAGGGGTGGTAGGTGCCTGTAAAGAAGATCGCTTCTATTACTACACAAGTCGATAAGTCCGAATGAACAAGACACGAGATTTACATAGTTTACTACTTTACTACCGTTAGGTAGTGTATGTCCACCTGGAGAGAGAGATCACTTGTATTGATATACCAAAGAGAGTAGAAAGCAACTTACAACGGAGATTGATCACCCAAAACTAGTAGCAAGCCAAATGGAGTAAGCTCTCAACTCTCTCTCTCTCTCTAGCTATGGAAGAACTCTTAATATTTTTCTTTAAAAACTTGATAAAACTGAAACTAGAAGGCTTTTATATAGTATAAAAAAAGCTAGAGGGCCAGGGGTCGAAATGGGTGAAGGCCCCTCCAAAATCTGCCTAAAAAACAGTCACACGAAGCTGCAGGTCTACACTATCTTGGCTATGTGATGGTGCCAGGGTCACGTACAAATACATAGCATCATCGATGATGTACCAATGTTTCAAGGTCTCAGGGCTGTCCCATGACCTTTTCTACACTATCTTAGGTTGCAGGCTATTTGTGTTTCTGTTTTGTGTAGCAACCAGAATCAACAATACATGCCCTGATGGGTTGATTGCTTTATAAGCCATTTATGTTGGTTCTCCCCTTCATAACATTACCCTAAAAGCACCCAAACCCCAAAAATGAATCTGAGTATTTCTCCATTGGTTCTCCATTCCAAGTATTGTAATCATCATCATCAGTGGACTTTTACAGTGGTCTCCTTCACCTGTGGTTTCACCCATTTTAGATTTTCATGTAAATCCCGATGTTGTGGTTTTCTTTCTTTACTTTTTATTTTGCATCAAGTCTTAGTGCTTTTTTATTTGCCATGTATGCGTTTATATGTCTGAATTACAAACTATTAAGTGTTCAAGCTTTTGGATTTTTGGAATTTTTGGGATTTTTGACTGTTTCTGCCCTGTTTGACTTTGACTTGGTTGAAGCATTGTCAATGAGACTCATCTTATTCACTTGTAACAGTTATCATCTCTTATGAACTTCCATTCATGTTGTGATTACATTTATTGTATTTCTCTATCTTTATTCTCAATGAACTTCCATGCTTTCATGTGTTTTCATCTGGCTGCTGGGCAACTAATGTGTTACTTTTCAGCTCTCGTCATGGAATAATATTTGAAACACTAGGATCCCTTTTATCCTTGCTCCGTACAGGAGACCGAGATGCGTACCGTCAGTTTTTTGAAGATGTCATGGGGGTGGTTGAAGGTACAAAGCACAAACATATTAGCAATTATTATGGCTTGATTTGAATTATCTACAAATTGAATAATCGTCCCATGTTCATAGTATTTCATTTCTTTTTTATATAATCAATTATTATTTTTGTGGGTGGTGGTTGGACTGATGAGCAAAGATCATAACTAACCATGAGAATCTGAATCACTTCCTCATTCTTAGTCTTTCCTATCACGTAGATCGTTTACACGTTTCATGGGCTAATTGCTTTATGTTTTTATATCTCAATAGATCTCTTGACTATAGCTTCAGTAGTCAATAACACAAGCAACCCAGAACCGGAAGTGTCTCTGAGGTGTTTCTGCGAGTCCCTTTTTGGAATCTCCACCGACTCTACTGTTCTCAGTGAACTCCCAGCATGCAATAAACCGGTTGATGGTTTTGGTATTATGATCAACCTTACAGGACTTGCCAGATGGCAGCCTTTTGCTACTTGGATCATTAAAATTTCCTGTAAATGTGTAACTGAAGGAGCTCTGAATGTGGAAGGGCTAATAAATGTGCCATTTGTTTTGGCTGCTTGTAAGCTACTGTGCTATGGAGATGCTGCTTTGCAAATGGTATGTTTGATGTTCGTCTACATTGATATATGTTAACCATATTATTAAGAATCTACTTTCTGCCCCCTTATACTTTATATGGTTCCTAAGTTCTAATAAACAAACATCATGAAGGCTTGCTTTGACTTGGTGCGCATCTTGGGAGCAGTAGTAAACGATGACATTATCCCTAGTGAAAACATGATTCTGTCAATATCGACCATATTGAGTGAAGCGGAGGATGGACGTCCTGTGTTCAGGTATTGATATTGCTGTTGGTAATTGATTATATGGTCCTATCTAGTTTATATTCTACCATTCAGACAGTTTACTTGAGCATCTTGGACTAGGCACCTTATGCTAATAAGGCATTGTAAGTTCACAAGCACTAGAAGGAGAGGGCTTAAATCTGGGAGACTTCTCGTAAGTTTTGTCATGTCCTGTAAGAAATCAACAACCCACTGGTCTATGACATAAGCTATTGCTTGCTTGTAATCATTGACTGTTTCAGTAACTGTTTTGGAAGGAAGAAAAACAAATCATAGATATAAACCGAAGGCCACCGGCACCCCGACAAATGTTAGGAGACAGCACCCTAAAAGTCTGTAGTGTGATTTAAAAAAAGTAATAAAGTTGCCAAACAAAAGTTCTGTTACTAATTTGTATATTGTGTATGCCCACTCCCCGTAATGCTTACGCTGGTAGCTAAACGGCTTGATGATAACAGTCACCTTGTTCTGTGAACAAGCAAATGGCACATTGCACTAATAACATACTGGAAAAACCAAACAGGAGGATGATGTTAAGCCAGCAGCTCATCATAGAGTATAAGCTGGTAAGCAGTGGAGCCACCAATAAATCTAGTTTGACCACAAATATATTCAGGTAGCTGTTTCTATCTTGGATGAGTAAACAGTTTTTTTGAAGCAGTTAACAGAAAAGAAAAAAAGGGAAGTGTTTAGTTTAATTATCCAAAAAGTAAAGCTAAATCTTCCTAATAACAAATGGATGACACATTGTAAAATCCAAGGGGAGAAGAAGAGGAGAGAGAGAAATGTTTGGATTTTCGCCTAGTGACATCATCTTGTTATTCGAGGCTAAGTAGGAGGACGAGTTAGGATGATTTAACATTTTCTTATCAGAAGCTTTTTCTGTAAAGTTGATGACCTGCAAAAATCTTAAGAGAGTCAACTCATTTAGCTCATTTCATTTCGTTTCTCAACTCCATTCTGTGGTCCCAACTTTTCATCATGTAAATGGTAGCCAAAAATGGAAATGAGAAACAAAGTGAAATGGACCAAATGAGGGGACCTTAAGTTTTGGTCTGTAAGTGCTTTCATCTCTTGCAGGAACTTGTATTATGTTAATTTGCCAATTCATTTTCTAAATTTAAGAGGTTAGTTAACTTAACATATATAGCAAACAATAGTCTTGTGTTCAGTTAAGACGGAAAAAGTGTAATTAAAGAATAAAAAGATGGAAACATAAATGTAGCTAGATAATCTGCAAATGGCTAAGGGGCTGTTTGGCAGTTGCTGAATGATTTATGCAGAATAGTTAAGAGGTCAGAATGGTTAAGAGGGTCAGAATGGTTAAGTGCTGAATGAAATAATGTTGTTTGGTAATTGTTCTCTGAATGACAGTAAAATTACCATTTTAACCCTCTGAATGATTTAGTACTGAATGAAATAAAGCTGTTTGGYWGATATCTGAATRAAACAATAATTTTACAAAAATAACTACATATTTCATATTAATCCAAACAAACGTAACATTATTAGTTCGAAACAAGATTTCATGTTTGGACCAATCCTTCCTTTTTCCAGGTAATCCTACGTTTCTTTTGGTGCGAAGATTCACCAACTAATTCCATACCTAGTCCAAACAATTTTATAAAGTACAAAGTAACATAAAGTTTAGCAAACGAATAAACAGCCCAATAAACATAAAATCTACAAGATCTGTTTACAATTGTTACCATCCTCAACAATAAATAGCAATCTTAAAATACACATTTTAACTCTAAACTGAAATAGTGATAGCAATCTTCAAAAAACCCTAGTATGCTTGTTTAGATGTCAAGTACTTGGTAAGATCTATAAGCAAATTAATAGCAAGATCTATAAGAAAAGTGATAAATAGCAAGATTGTAACMGAAGATAAAGTGATAGCAATCTATAAACCCCATCTAAATAGTTGATCTAAACAGAAGATCTATAAACAAAAAGTGATAGCAATCTTGATGTAAAAGTGATAATAGCTTCGAGAAATGTAAATAGGGAAAAGAAATAATCTGATTAGAGGTCACCGGCGACCGGCGACTAGCGACCGGCGACTAGCGACCGGCGACTAGCGACCGGCGACTAAACGCCCTGTACGACCGGAGACATTACCTGATGGAGCGTCGAGAAGCTGTGGCGCGATGGAACGTCGATAAGCTGTGGAAGGCGCGGCCGAAAACAGAGGCGTGGAAGATGGAGGTCACCGGCGATGGAGATGTGGAAGATGGAGGTCACCGGCGATTTTCCCTTAAGGAGACGATGATCTATGCGTTGGTGTGGAAGGGCGATGTGGAGAAGGAGAGAGTGGGCTGGTAGGTGTGGAAGGGTAAAGAGGGAAAATTAATAATCTGAATGGTTTAGCATGGATTCAACCTCAAAATGGTTAAGAGCTTTGAGGAACCATTAAGAGGCTTTTATTTTTTTGCCAAACATGTTTCACATCTGACCGATTAAGAGGTTCCCTCTTAATGTCACCATTAAGAGGGAAACAAACAGCCCCTAAATGCTTCCTTTTCTGTATTAAAACTAGAGGACCTCTGCATGTGTACAGGGGTGGTCCGGGTGGATGTTTTCAACCATTGCGTGCATTACATTGAACCTCACCACTATAAACTTACATATGATTCGAACCCGCGCCTGGGGGGGGGGGGTGGAGAAAAGCCATGCAAACCAACTCTATCCAGGAAAATTTGTGTCATCATTGTAGTTTCAAAATATATACGGTTGCACACAACAAAATGATATGGTGTCACCTTTTTCGACCTCATAATTTTTTACACTGCAACGAAGGAATGAAGCGGTGGCCCGTGCCACCATATGCTATAGAGTGGGTCCGCCCCTGCCTGCAGCTGCATTAGGTAACTTCCATTGCAAAACATCTTTCACATTCATTTAACTACCTCAAAGTTGGCAATCAGTACTAGCTCAGTTAGCATATGTATTAGATATAATATTGAGCTCTGAAATGTAAACTTTTTGACATATTTATATCTAAAGTAATTCCAGAATTAGTTTTTAACTTTTGGTTGATATATTTTCATGTTTATAACAGAAAGTTTAGTGTAGAATCCTGGTATGTCGTGTCTTAGATAATGCAGGGTACTGTATGCATGTATCCGCTCCACATTTCGGACGATCAGCATTGCAATTAATGCTGATAATATTTACATTTAGGATTGGGGATGTTTGTTAACATATATCCTGTAACCTTAATAGGTTGTACCATGTAAAATCTGAAGTTCCATGTAAACCATTATCAACTGGGTAATACCAAATGGTCAATTTGTATCCTGAATATGGTTAGATGGACAGAAACACTGAAAATTTATGCTTTGCAGGTCATGGAAGTAAAAAGCTAGAACAAATAAAAACACATGCCCTAGGTTATTAAAATCAAGCAACATGAATAAGTGGACAAAAATTGCATTCATGACTTTGATTCCAGTTCCGTACTTGTAAGCTATAATACATTATGAAGAAAAGCAAAGAAAGGAACAGCTGTCATGATGGGATTCAAGTTCATTGGTGGTTCTCACCCATATCTTGGTAGAAAACTGTTGTTCTCCTTTAGCTTTGCTTTCGCATGCTTCCGTTTTCTGCATTAGAAATTTTGGTATTCTAGAGTCTCTGGAAAATTCTTCTCTTAGAACACTTGTAACAACCATTTTTTGCAGAGATACAGTTTACGATTCTTCTTTGGGCGGATGCCTTCAAGCACTATACTCTAGTTGTACTGATGATGTTATCAAACTGACAGCCGCTGATATAGTCAATGTCTTTCCTGAGTCATTGCAGAAGACTGGAAGTCCTGAACTCAAGGTGTGCTTATTAATGTTTATACTGGATATTTAGTGTTACAAAATATTCACTTACATATGTTGGGTTTTGACAGAATTGCTTATTTAGATATCAGTAATTTTTCTTCTTTTCTCCTCCCTTATCTTTGTCAGGCTGCCTTGTGTGGTGCATATGTTCAAATTGCTAAAGTATGCCCCCCTCATATCTGGAAGCCCGAATCATTAATTAACATTCTTTGTTATCCAAAACCTTATTATGGTCTGGTTGAGTGCTTTCAAGTGGCCCTATCTATTCTTGATCCTGATCTTGTTGGAGAGACAACTAACATGGAAGATTGTTCGGATGCATCACCGTCAAGAGCCAGTGGATGTGAACCAGTGAGAATTGGAGAAAAAAGGCCAGTTCATCACTCCAACATTTTGAAGGTTAAGCGGCAGAAGGTAGATGGATCTGAAAATTTCAATCCTGCTTTGCAAAATGTGAGCAAGGTTGACTACCTGCCTTGTGAAGGAAAAACAGAATATGCTGAATATATAAGCTCTTCACTTCGTTTGTTTATTGAATGCCTGGAACCTCCTGGTGGCAAGGCTAATGTGTTAGAACCAGAAATTTCTTTGACAGCTCTTAGCATGCTCTGCATTGTTTTCTGCAAATACCATTGGGCGAAATTTTCAATTCAGATTTCTCATCAGATGCTTGAATGGATTCCTTGGATTTGTCAGCAGGTATTATTTCTTGTAAGTTACAGAACCAGTTTTTGCCATGATCTAATGAGGGCTATTTCTTGCAGGCAAACCAAGAAAGTTTAGGTCGACTTGATTTATCTATCTATCTTGAAGCATTTCACAGTTTACTGCTTAAACAGAGTAAGTTGACCTACATCTAGAGTTCCAGATGTATGTGTTTCAGTAAGAACAACTACTTGGACACAAATAAAAGACAATTTCATGGTCTCTCAGTTGAGGCTTGTATTAGATATTTTAAACTAGAATTTAGTAATCAGCCTGGATGCACAAGCTGTATTTATGTGCGGGAATTATTCTACTTTACAACTTACAACCTAATGCACTGTAATTCTTCTCATGCAAAAAATTGCTGCTGAATGCATCTTCCATGATGATTTTGTTTTGTTGAAATAATGATGATTAGATCACTTGTTCCACCTTGATACTCTACCCCTATATATAAAATCTGCAAATTTGGTTCTTGTCGTTATAGGATTTCTTCCTGTGAAGGATGAGCTTTTCAGAGATAATGGTGATGCTACAAATCTAATGCAGTTGGTGTTGAAGATTCCGTGGAATCATTCTCTTCTGGCAGCTGAACCCTGTCTGCTGTGGAAGACAAAATGTTTCTGCCTTCAGATTCTTTCCATGATGGGACCTTTGTCTGAAAGTGGGAGTGATCTAGATGTTTTGGACTTGGGTCTTCAGGATGAAGCAAAAGAAGTTAGAAGTGAAGCCATCATCGCTATGCCATTGATTGTCCTGTGCAGATTTGGTACAGTGGCACAGATTTACAAGAGACTGGAGTAAGCAAACTTTCTACATCTTATGCATCCATAGTGATTATCCATATGCATTTTTCTACTCATAACAAACAACATCAGCTGAAAACAATGTTCATGCTCACAAAACCAAAAGTTAGGAGTTAGGACTATGGGTTTGGCATGTCATCAGTCTTTCCACAACATGAATAGAGTTATATAGATTTGTAAAACACCTTTTCTAGTTTTTAATTCAAAAATCAATCAAGGATGAGGGAGTCAACTACATTGGTCTGTTCTTTCATACTAGGGAAGCAAATTTTCATTTATTTGTAGGATGAGAAGACCTTCTTAATCGAATTTTGCATGAATATTATTGGGAAATTCCTGCAAACTTGTCCATGATAGATGCTTTATTTTGAAAAAATGTCGTATCACTGAAATGATTTTTTTAAAGTATAAGGCAAATACTTACGCGCACTCTTCACCTTTGGTAAGTTTGAACCCTTGACCTTCTATTAGGCTGGGATATACCGGTAATCTGGGTACCTCTAGGCCAATGACCCCTTGGTATGTTATTGAAATGATTTTTGGGTGAATAAAGTGATCTGGCCTGATGTATTTTGGTTTTGTTTACCTCTAGGGAAGAGTTGAAAATGTCTGAAGTAACAATATCAGATTGCTGTTAATAACTTCTTTTAATTTAAATGCTCTCTGCAAAAGTTGTTGTAATGAAGCATTAATTTTTTTTGTCTATCCAGGAAAGGATGTAATTCCCTCGATTTCCTTTCCTCTTTTTCTTTGTCTGAAGCTTTTATTGATATGTTTTTGGCAGATTCCTGTGGAAAGAGGAGAATGAGAAAGTTAAGAAATCCATTACCATCTCTCTTGGTTATTTGGCATGTCTCTATGGATCTTCTGATGACAATGCAAGATTTTCTGAAAACAAGTGCAAATTGTTCTTAAAAGAGGAGAACAATAAACACAGTTGGACAGGAGATCAGCTATTGCGCGGATTTTGGTGTTCTATGTGTGACAAAAGTGTTCTGCACAACCATGAATCATTTTCAATAACATCCAATCTCCATAATATTGGAAACGTAGTGGCTAAGTTGGATTGTGATTACAGAGATCTCCTCCGTCCTTTTTTCACTCTCCTTCATGATGAATCTGAAGAGATTCGACTTTCCTGTGTGGCAATAGTTGGGCGGATCCTCGTTCACATGAATGCAGCTACTTTAAATGAAACCAAAATCGAGTGGATAAAATCTATTGATTACCTCCTGCTTCATAGAAGGAAATCTGTAAGAGAAGCATTCAGCAGACAGATTAGTTGTTTCCTTGAGCATCATATATTAACTTGTTTGTTTCTCGATGAGGAGAGTGGGAAAACAAAAGAGCAATTATTTTTGGATAAGATTAGACATGGGTATGAAGCAGCCAGTGATCCAGAAGTATTTGAAACTCTTCTTGAAGCAACAGCAGGTATCATGGTTGCAGCAGATATACATGGTCAACTCTTCTTATCTTCTCTTATTTTACTGCTTGATCAACTTGACAATCCAAGTTTGACCGTGAGAATGTCCGCATCTAAATTGATTCACAGATCATGCTTTTTTCATCTTAAAGGAGGTTTGGAGCACATCCTTGCTAAATTTTATCACATACGAAACGAAGTATATAATTATCTATCATTGCGGCTTGTGGGAAGCCCAAAATTGATTGAAGAATTTGCAACAACACTTCTTGACGTTAAAACTGAAGAACTTGTTAAAAGAATGGTCCCAGTGGTCCTTCCGAAGCTTGTGATTGCTCAGCAGGATGATCATCAAGCAGTCGTTACCTTAGAAGAGTTGGCCAGATATTTGAACAAGGCAGTGGTTGAACTTGTAGTCGAATGGATACCGAAAGTTCTTGCTTTTGCACTTTATCAAGCAGATGGGCACAAATTAGACTGTGCTTTGCAGTTCTATCGTGATCATACTGGCACTGACAAGAAAGGAATTTTTAATGCTGCTTTAGCTGAGCTTTTGGATGAACTAGTCTGTTCTGTGGATGAAGGTGATTCAGTTGATACCAGCATAAGGTAGAATGTCCCATGTTGATTTAAATTCTGAGTTCAAATTAACTGCATATGATACTTTGCTAAGTTCCCGGCTTACACATGCACCGAAATACCAATCATGGGCCACTGGCCAACTCTTCTTGGTTTATGCATCTTGTAACTTTAAGAAGTCTACATGCCTTTATGAATTATTTAACATCCTCTCTCAACCTTCTTTTTACTGCCTAACTGTTGGAGGCTGTGGCTTTAGGAACGACTACTCTTAGAAATACTCCCTCTCCTGAATTGAACAATCCTTTTAGCTATTACTTTAGTCCCAACAAAATAAACCAATTATTTTTTTAACTTCTTAAACAACAAGCACACCATGTTTTTGCTATTTGATCCTTTATTATGTGTTTGGTAGTAATTCCACTAACCTTTCTTTTAGGAAGTTTTTTTCTTTTTATTGCCAATTTTTTCCTGATCAAACAAATGAAGTTGAAAATGCGTTTATTATAAAACTCAATGATGATACATTTTTTCCTATGAATCTTAGTTGAATGCAATCTTTAAGATGTCTCCTGGTGAACATGAATCTAGATCCTTGTGGAGAATATATTAAGTGAACTTTATTAATTTATGCCTCAAGATGATTGGAGGTCTCAAGTTTTACAGTTTGATTCTCTAGGTATGTTCATATTCCGGAATTGGTATATGAGAAATAATGTATTCGTGAAGACTCCACTTGGTTTGTTGTTCTCTATTACTATCGTGTGAAACAAAATTTCAGTGACTACTGCTTTCTTTTTCTGGTTTACAGGTTATCAAAGGTGCCTCTGATGCTAAAAGAAATTGCAAAAATTTTGAGAGGTAATGAGGATCTTCCAGGATTTTTAAGGACGTATTTCGTTGGTCTTCTTAACAGCATTGACCGGAAAATGCTCCACGCAGACGATATTTCACTCCAAATACAAGCAACAAAACGTATCGAGATGTTGATCAATATGATGGGCTCCCACCTTAGCACTTATGTACCAAAACTCATGGTTCTTCTCATGCATGCAATTGGTAAGGAACCACTGCAGAGCGATGGTCTTGCTGTCTTACATTGTTTTGTCAGACAATTGGCAAAGGTATGCCCTTCTAGTACTAAACATGTGATCTCTCAGGTTTTTGCTGCGCTTATCCCCTTACTCGAGAAACACAAAGAGCATTCTTCTTTGCATATGATCACAATTGTGAAAATTTTGGAAGAACTTGTATTTGAGAATAAGACTGTCCTGAAACAGCATATCTGTGAATTTCCTCCTCTGCCGAACATTCCTGCCCTTGCAGAAGTGAACAAAGTAATAGAGGAAGCACGTGGAGCCATGACCTTAAAGGATCAGTTGAGAGATATTGTTGATGGATTGAACCATGAAAACTTAAATGTTAGGTATATGGTAGCATGTGAGCTAAATAAATTGCTAAAATTGAGGAGAGAGGATGTCACGGTCATGGTAAATGGGGAAGGGGATTCGGATATGGACGTCCTGAGCTCTTTGATTACATCCTTACTTAGAGGCTGTGCAGAAGAATCAAGGACCGTAGTTGGACAGCGGCTGAAGTTGGGCTGTGCTGATTGTCTTGGATTGCTTGGAGCTGTTGATCCTGCCAAGCTCAAAGGGTTTTCAAATCAACGTTTTAAAATTGCATGTTCAGATGATGATTTAATTTTTGAGTTGATCCACAAGCATTTGGCTAGGGCTTTTAGAGCCGCACCCGACACCGTAATTCAGGACTCGGCTGCTCTGGCTATACAGGAGTTATTGCAGATTGCTGGTTGTAAGGAATCTCTTGATGAAGCTTCTAGCTTACAGGCACAAGCTCACATGTCAAATGCCAATGCCCATGGTATCAGAAGCAACGAGTCCACCAAGATGGATGGGAGGGGTCAAAGATTGTGGGGTCGGTTTTCTAATTATGTTAAAGAGATAATAGCTCCTTGCTTAACCTCAAGGTTTCATCTTCCAAAGATGGCTGATTCTGCATCTCCTGGTCCTATTTATCGACCTTCTTTGTCATTCCGGAGATGGATCTCCAACTGGGTTAAAAAACTTACCGTACATGCAACTGGTTCACGAGAAAAGATCTTTAAAGCCTGTCGAGGTATTGTACGCCATGATATGCAAACAGCAACATATCTGCTACCATACTTGGTATTAAATGCTGTCTTACATGGTACTGAGGAGGCACGCCACGGCATAACAGAAGAAATTCTTTCAGTTCTTAATGCAGCTGCTTCGGAGAATAGCACAATCCCTATTCCAGGAATCAGTTCTGGTCAAAGTGATGTTTGCATTCAAGCCGTTTTTACTCTCCTTGATAATCTTGGACAATGGGTTGATGATATCGAACAAGAGCTTGCTCTATCTCAGTCTTTGCGGTCATCGAGTTCAAAGCAACCTGCCTCCAAATTAAAGGATCGTAGTGCAAATTATTCATTGGATCCAGACCAGTTATCTATGCAGTGCAAACATGTTTCAGAGCTTTTGTCTGCAATTCCGAAGGTGACCCTTGCTAAGGCCTCATTTAGGTGTCAGGCTTATGCTAGGTCTTTGTTGTACTTTGAGTGTCATGTGCGTGAGAAGTCTGGTTCGTTCAACCCATCCGCTGAGAGAAGTGGTATTTTTGAAGATGAAGATGTTTCATTCCTAATGGAAATATACAGTGGTTTGGATGAGCCAGATGGTTTGTCTGGTTTGGCATCTTTACGGAAATCAAAGAGCTTGCAAGATCAGCTCCTAATAAATAAAAAGGCAGGAAACTGGGCCGAAGTTTTGACTTCTTGCGAACAGGCTTTGCAGATGGAACCCACTTCCGTTCCAAAGCATTCAGATGTTCTTAATTGTTTGATAAATATGTGCCATCTGCAGGCAGTGGTTACTCATGTTGATGGATTAATATCTAGGATTCCTCAATACAAAAAAACATGGTGTATGCAAGGAGTTCAGGCAGCTTGGAGGCTTGGCAGATGGGACTTGATGGATGAGTACCTAGATGGAGCTGATGAAGAAGGTTTACTTTGTAGTAGCTCAGAGAGTAACGCCTCATTTGACAAGGATGTTGCAAAGATCTTTCGAGCAATGAGACTGAAAGATCAGTTCTCTGTTAGTGAGAAAATTGCATTATCAAAACAAGCTCTGATAGCTCCTCTAGCTGCTGCTGGCATGGATTCATATACACGAGCATACCCATTTGTTGTTAAGCTTCATGTGTTGCAGGAACTAGAGGATTTTCATTCTATCCTTAATGGTGAATCTTTCTTGGAAAAGTCCTGTGTTGGTGAACCAGAGTTCTTAAAAGTAACAGAAAACTGGGACAATCGGCTTAGATTTACCCAGCCATCTCTCTGGACAAGGGAGCCACTATTGGCTTTCCGGAGACTGGTTTTTGGTGCTAGTGGTCTTGGTGCTCAAGTCGGGAACTGCTGGATACAATATGCAAAACTCTGTCGTTCTGCTGGTCACTATGAGACAGCTAATCGAGCAATTTTGGAAGCCAATGCATCAGGTGCAGCTAATGTTCACATGGAAAAGGCTAAGCTTTTATGGGGCACTAGGCGGTCTGATGGTGCTATTGCGGAGTTGCAACAGTCGCTTATGAACCTGCCTGTTGAAGTCATTGGTTCCGCTGCAATGTCCTCAATCACTAGCCTTTCATTGGTTCCTCTGAACCAACCTCCTTTACCTTGCAATACTCAAACCTCAAATGAGAATCGTGATGTTGCGAAAATGCTGTTGTTGTATTCAAGGTGGATTCATTATACTGGGTTAAAGCAAAAGGAAGATGTGATCAGTCTCTTCTCTAGGGTGAGGGAACTGCAGCCCAAATGGGAAAAGGGATATTTTTATGCTGCAAAATATTGTGACGAGTTGCTTGTTGATGCAAGGAAGCGGCAAGAAGAAAATTCTGATACAGGTCCCAGCATGGTTTCTTCAACTTCTACCACACTTTCTTCCACAAGTTCAAATACTGAAAAGCCTTGGTGGTGCTTCCTTCCTGAAGTCCTGTTATTTTATGCTAAGGGGCTTCACAGAGGCCACAAGAATCTCTTTCAAGCCCTTCCAAGGTTGTTGACACTATGGTTCGAGTTTGGTAGCATTTATCAGAGGAAAGGTTCATCATCCAATAAAGACATGAAATTTGTTCATGGGAAGGTAGTTTCTTTCTTTTCTGTATCTTAAAATCATTCTCAATAATCATGTGATTTTTACTCTCTCCACCACTGGCAGGTGATGGGCATTATGCGTGGGTGTTTGAAGGATTTGCCTACCTATCAATGGTTGACGGTTTTGCCTCAGCTGGTTTCTCGAATCTGTCACCAAAATGATGAAATCGTGCGAGTGGTCAAACACATCATCACTTCTGTTCTCCGGCAATACACACAACAAGCCCTCTGGATCATGGCAGCAGTTTCAAAATCTACAGTTCCTTCAAGGAGGGAAGCGGCTGCAGAAATTATAAACAATGCACGAAAAGGATCCAATCAGGGATCACCCAATTCCTTGTTTGGTCAGTTTGCCAGCCTAATTGATCATTTAATTAGACTATGCTTTCACGCGAGTCAGTCGCGGTGCGCAACAATCAACATATCTACTGAATTTAGTTCCCTCAAAAGGATGATGCCGCTAGAAATTATAATGCCTACTCAAGGATCAATAAATGTTAATCTTCCCACTTATGATACAAGTACAATAGGACTTTTTTCAGCTACAGATCTTCCAACGATAACAGGAATAGCAGATGAAGCTGAGGTCCTTTCATCACTTCAGCGACCAAAAAAGGTAAATCTGCATCTAATTTTCAATGATAATAAACCTGCTTAACTGGGCTGAAGGAAAGTTAACTACCTGGTACTTGAGTTAGGGGCTGTTTGGTTGGTTTTTCATTAAGTCCTGTATGGATAAAGTTGTCTGTGTGGATTGATCTGTCTGTATAGATTGAAAAGGTTTTTGTTTGGAAGGGTTTTTCATAGATGGAATGAGCATGTTTTTCAATTGGAAATGGCAGGTTTCAAACAAACTTGCTTTTCTGCATAAAGCTCCCTCCTAAAAGCTTATTGAATAAACCACTTTCTATATCATTAAGCCACTAACAAACGGTCATGTATAGCTGACAGAATAAGTTACGAGTCTCATTAAGTTCATTAAGCTGCTAACAAACAGGCCCTTAGAGTGTTGTATCCGCACTGGATGCACATTGGGTGAGCATAAGGGTGCATATGCTCGTTTTTTAGAATTTTATCAGATCACTTGGATGCGAGTTTAGGTAAACAGGGTACAGTGAAAATATGGCTCGGATTGTTTTCTTTGGACGGTACAGAACACTTCAAATACTTGGACATCTTATTAATATGTTCATAAAAACATAAAATAATCACAATTTGATTATCCAAATAATTAAGGTGTTGATGTATTGTTCTCTCCTGTGTTCTCCTATTCATCTGTACTCATTTCCTCTACTTGTGTATGTTATGTCTCATTGCCTCCTTTGCTTGTTGTTTCTTGTTCAGTTTTCTCAATATTTTTAGGCTTGCTTTTTTATCTAGTTGCTGGATATGGAATCCCGATAGCGCTTATACAAAAAGTACTTTGATGGATTATTTTGGATTTTTATTATGAACAACGTATAAAGACCGTATATTTAAGTGGCCTAGCATACATGACCACATTTATACTGGAAACTTGTGACTGTTAAAGATCAACAAGCCTTGGCCAGAGGAAAATATGATAACCTTGGGAAAAAGGACCAATTTGAGTGTGGCCCAGATGTTAGATGTGTGCATTCTATACTTTTTCCTTGGGATAACCTGTGTTTAGTTATCTCTATGTCACAATATTCATTTACCGTGTTGATTCTTTCTACAGATTATTCTACTGGGCAGTGATGGTGTTAAGCGCCCGTTCCTCTGCAAGCCCAAGGACGACCTTAGGAAAGATGCACGGATGATGGAGTTTAATGCAATGATAAATCGGTTATTGTCCAAGGCCCCAGAAAGCCGCAGAAGGAAGCTCTATGTTCGTACGTTTGCTGTGATTCCATTAACGGAGGATTGTGGGATGGTAGAATGGGTGCCCCACACTCGTGGGCTCCGACATATTCTCCAAGACATATATATAAGCTCTGGGAAGTTTGATCGACAGAAGACAAATCCTCAAATTAAGCGTATTTATGATCAATGCCAAGGTAAAATGGCTGAAGATGAGATGTTGAAGAACAAAATCCTTCCTATGTTCCCTCCAGCTTTCCACAAGTGGTTTTTGAACACGTTTTCTGAACCGGCGGCTTGGTTTAGGGCTCGTGTTGCTTATGCACACACTACTGCTGTTTGGTCGATGGTTGGGCATATAGTTGGTCTTGGAGATCGTCATGGAGAAAATATTCTTTTTGATTCAATGACAGGTGACTGTGTTCATGTTGATTTCAGTTGCTTATTTGACAGAGGCTTACAACTGGAGAAGCCTGAATTGGTACCTTTCAGGTTGACACAGGTGAGAGTCTGAAACCTCTCACATTTCACTACAAGAAAATTGGATTTATAGGACGCTTGAAATGTTTAAGCGTCCTAATAATATACCTTATAGGACTTGCGTTTATAGAACTAAACCAAAAAGCGTCCTATCTGAAAGTGTTACAATAGGTTTATAGGATGCTTTTAGGCGTTTTAACAAGTTTTTTAGGATGCTTTTAACATAAAATGTCGTATTAGCTATTTTATACGATGCTATTTGAAGAAAGTGTCCTATAAAAAGGTGGGTTTATAGGACATTTCAAAAGTGTCCTATAAAATAGTTAATAGGACATTTCATTTTAAAAGAGTTGTAAAAAAAACTTGTTAAAACGCCTAAAAGCATCCTATAAATGTATTATAACACTTTTTGATAGGACGCTTTATAGTTTGGTCCTATAAACTTATGTTCTAAAAAGCATTCTATTAGGACACTTGGACATTCTATGCATCCTATAAGGCCACATTTGTTGTTGTGCTTTTTTCTTCGATGCATGATGATACGCCTGGTAGAAGGTCATGTTATAATATTTTCGTTATGCAGAATATGATTGATGGGTTGGGGATTACGGGCTATGAAGGCACGTTTTTGAAGGTTTGTGAGATAACACTATCAGTAGTAAGGGAACACAGAGAGACATTGATGAGTGTTCTGGAGACTTTCATCCATGACCCTCTTGTGGAGTGGACTAAAACTCACAAGTCTAGTGGAGTAGAAGTTCAGAACCCTCATGCTCAGGTAGGTTGTCATCTTCTTACTTATGCAGTATTGTTATCATATGCTTTTATCATACTTTAAACAAGCCTAAAGATGAATTTTGAAAAAATTGCAGCGAGCCATAAGCAATATTGAAGCACGTTTACAAGGTATTGTCGTTGGTGTTGGAGCAGCACCATCTTTAGCGCTTGCTGTAGAAGGACAAGCGCGTCGCTTAATTGCTGAAGCAGTTTCACACAAAAACCTTGGGAAAATGTATATCTGGTGGATGCCTTGGTTTTAGTATCTCATTCATCCATAAGAGGAATGAATGACCTTCAAACTCGTACTGGATTTTGATTGCTGCCATTTCATGGATTGGGTTGTGCTTAATTGTTTATAAAAAGCCAAGAACCCTGAAATCAGTGTATATAATTTTGTCATTATGAACTGTAACTATTTAGCTTTAAAGAGGTAGAAATTTCAAATTTTATTATCCATTATACACAAAGATGAAATAACTTGTGGTGCTTGATTGGTTTGAGTCTGGGTTCCAGAGGTTAAAAGTGTCTTGAGGTTTCAAGTTTAAATCCAAGAAGGAATAAAAATCCTCTTGTAGCCATGGAGGTTTAAATGCGGTGATTCCAGGCTATCTGCAAAGCAGGTGGTCGTCTTGGGATTAGTCGGCTCGCATAGAGGGTTGGTTATCGAGGTTAACAAAAAAAGATGAAATAACTTTGTCAAATGTGCTAATTGCCTAATGCCCAGTAGAGTAAAAAGCTTGTTGGAACCTACTTTTTTAAGTCATGTTTGGTTTGCAAAAGAATAGAATTTGTACAAGTAATTAAAATGAAATTTTATAGGCTCTAACTATTTTAATTCTTTTAAAATCCATGAGCCAAATAACATCTTAGTTTCGCAAACTCATGCCATTCTCTTTTTATAGGATTATGCTCTAAATCTAAACGTTATGTGATGTTTTTTGCGGTTTCAGTGATCTGATGGTCTAGTTTGGTCTGAAAAATAGTTAAATTGTTCGGTCTGGTCTAGTCTAGTCTGCGGTCTGAACGTTTTTTTGAGCCGTTTGAACTGAACCGACCGTAAAAAACACACATGTATTAATTATATTTGATTTTCATGTTGTAGGTTCTACTTTTATTGTCTTATTAAAAAAATGGTCCAAGAATTATGTTTTTAGTTTTCATTTCTCAATTGACTTATCTAAAATTAGGCCTCCTAGGAGGTCAATGATTCAAACATCACCAAAGATGAATAAGATGTGTGAGTTTATTTGTTCAATTTGTCGTATATAATAGTATATACTTCAAAAAAAAATTACATCTAAAATTGGGAAAATTTCGAAATCCGTCAAAAATCAAATCCAAAATTCCAAGGTTCTTCGACTTACTCAATGTTTGTCCAAAATTCCAACTATTGTTGGTGGATTTGTTTAATTTTTTTTTCAACTTGCTCAATGTTTTTTAAATTCTAGAGATAGACATTTCTTTTATAATTTGATATACTTTTTTTAATAATGTTTTATTGATAGAAATTTCAATTTCAATTTTGACATAGATATTATGTTTTTTAGTTTAAAGTCCATAAAAGGCCCACATCGTCTAAACCGGTCAGACCAGTTTTTTATGGTCCGATTTAATCGGTTTAGTCACTGCTGTCAAACTGTTCGATTTGGAAACTTCCTAAATTGCTATTGTTTTGTGGTTTGGTGGGTTAAACCGTCCAAACCGGATCGCGAACACCACTAAATATTGCAAATGTTTTAGTCATTAAATATAAAATAAAACAAAAGGGAGACGATTGTCCCAATTAAGCTAAATTGGTTAATGGTTTAATCAGTATGCTTGTCATTTAGCCATAGTTTGACAAACATAAACTAGCTTATTTTTCGAGTAAACGTTTAGCTAGACATAAATTAGCTTATTTAGTTGGAGTAGTGTTTTAGAATCTTTTGTCACGTGTTTCAATTATAACCCTCATTAATATTAATACTTATTTATTATTATTAATTATAAATAAATATTAATAAAAAATTATTTATTTACTAATATTAACTTTTATTTTTTATTTA
>NC_037539.1:39009462-39020232 GCF_001531365.2 Cynara cardunculus var. scolymus
ATAATAATTAATTTGGAATTCTTTTAATTAAAAACATATTATATCATTTAAACTTTCTTTATTATCTTGTTTGTATTAATTAATATATTATATTTTAATTATATTATGAAATATTGTAATTGACTAATTTTTGAAGATGCCTTTTTTGATCATTTACATGTTTATCAGCTAGTTTGTCAAACATAGCTTTAAATGTTGGCGGCGTATTGTTAGATAAGTCAGACACGAAGAATACAACTAAATAAGAAGATCAATAATTAAGAGGTGGTTTCATTATAAACTCAACTATTAATACAAACCAATCTCAATCGTAAATCTAGTCTAATAAATACCTAATTCAATAATTATCTTATATCTCGATTATTTCATAATATAAAGTATTGATTATAACAAATGAAGTCTGATAATCTTATATAAATATCCAACTCATAATAAATAAACTCTTATCATTTCTATGAATATCTCAATAATTGATTTGTATGGTTTATACTAATACGAAGTATGTTTCATTATTGATAATTAAGGTCAAGAATGACATATAATGCAAACACTTCATGTATAGAGAGGTAGTCAAGGGTCAAGGTTTCCTTCTGAAAACCCGGCTGCTACATTCTAAAGGTTTCATACCTAAGAGCATCTTCAACCGGCCGATAAAACTTCACTTTGGCGGTCGGTTTGCTCCAACCACCCGCCATCGTGGCCGACACCATATTTGGCGTGTAACTTCATCTCCGGCAAGGACGTTTGAGAGGGGGGAGTTTTAGTACGTGGTTGGTGGAGTTTTGTGTTTTACTGTGTACCGACCCACAGAAATTGATGAAAATCTAATCTATACTATATTACAAAGAATTTGACAAAAACTCTTAAAAACCATTTTTTATGCATGAAGTACTGCTTGTTGATGCATATTACTTAAAATTCAAGATTACAAGTAATTTTGCGTAAGTACAACTTATTAAGGCTCAATTTTTGAATTTGTGTAACTAACTGCAGATATACATAATCAAATACAGGATAAACATCAATTTAAAATATAGAAAATCTAAAATATTATTAAGATAATCATTGAGTTTTAACAGAATGTTTAATTATTATCCTCTAGGGAGTGTTTGGGATTGCTTATCAAAACTGCTTATTAACTTATTTCAATCTAGCAACGGAGATAAAGAATAAAAACTGAACATTAAAATCGAGATTTATCTCGCTGCATTGTACGAGTACCCTTCTGGTAAACTTTAAGAGGTTAAAATTGTCAAAAATTAAAAATCAAGTAATTTTAGGAATCTAAGTAACAGAGGTTTTTGAAATTTGGCATAACCAATTGATGAACACTTTTCCATGGGCAACAAAACACCCAACATTTTTCCTATCAATCTTCAATGGACTCTTCATCTGAATCAACATCTCTTTAACCAACTCTTTTACTGGTGATTCACCTCTGATAACACTGTGTTTGCCTGCACCACACACTACTGTAACCTTATTTGGAATTCCCTCATTATTTGTTGCATACCTCATACTAATATCATCAAACCACTGTAACAAAATCAAGTATGCAGAACCCAAATGCATTCCATGCAAATCAAGCTTAAGCTCTAAAGAAGTCAACACCATTGACTCAGCCAAAACCGATGGCTCAACCAGCTCTCGGATCAGAATACATTCATCATCCTTCAAGATTTGAAACAACGCTTCTAATGACGTGGGTTTGATCTCTTTTGGGTGTTCTAAGAACGACATTATAGTAGGACAATGATTCAAAACCGAATTATAAGTTCTAATTGAGAATGAGATTTTTGAGTTTTTCATTCTTTGTAGCCATGACACCATTTCCTTAAGTTCATTGTGAGATCCCAATGAAGAAATCACCATATTTGAGGAAACCACATCTAATTCAAAACCCTCATCCTCCATCAGACATATAACTCTCTTCATATCTTCAAATAACCCCAATCTTCCATATGCATAACTCAATGACCGATACTCAAAAACAGAGGGTCTAAGCCCTTTGTTCTTCATCTCTACCATGAAACTCTCGGCCTCATGGGGCAAATCAATTACAGATAAACCTCCGATTATTGATTCATACGAACGCTTCTTAAGGTAATTAGATGAGGAATGTGAAGGAAGTTGATTGATACGTTCATAGGAATCAAATATCTCATGCTTTGAACGGTGCTTTGAATGAGAATCGATCAGGTTACAATAGAAGTTACAAAGATCACGTTCTCTACCCCCTAATTTTGTTTCCACTTCTGACACTAGGGTTTGTGCTTCATCAAATCTTTGATGCTTGCATAGTGAAGCAATGACATCTGCAACAAGCTTAGCATTCCAATTGAACCATGATGTTCTACTGATTGTAGAATATAACTACAAGTATACATATACAGCAAGGCAACTTCAGACAGATATAACGTATAATGAATGATGTTTAAAAAACATAAATTTAACAGAGATGTCTTAATCTTCTAAATCATTATTAAGGATTCATAATGTACAGATTGATCAAAATTAAATAAAAGTAATGTAACCCTCCGTTGTAACAGTAGTAATCAAGTAAGTAATCAGCAAGTTTTTAGTTCTAAAGAATCATACAAACCAACAAACTTTTTGTGATTATATAGTTAACATAATTGATAGCAGTTCTACTTATCCTTTTAAAATTCCACGAACAGTTAAAATTGAATTTCACAATCAACTATTCTTCAGTTTTTTCAATCAAACTTTGCATTTTGTGTTAAAATTGAAATTTCACAATCAACTATTCTTCAGTTTTTTCAATCAAACTTTGCATTTTGTGTTAAAATTGAAATTTCACAATCAACTATTCTTCAGTTTTTTCAATCAAACTTTGCATTTTGTGTAACACAATCAACATATGAGCAATCAATAGATCATCGAGAGAGAGAGAGATGACTTACGGGGAATGCTAGAGGAGAGAGACGAGAGAAGGAGGTGTTGTTCGGAGAGACGAGGTGTGAGATGGCATCGAGAGCTACGGATTTGGAGGATGAGGCTACAAATTTTCGAATCAACCGATCGGTGGTGGCCGGATCGTCGGTAGTAGCGACTGATGTAAGAAACCGGTGGCCTTGTTTACTCAATGCTGCACAAATTGACGGCGATATCGGTTGCTCAATCCGTAAGGAAGTCTTGTAACGGTGGTTAAAGGACGGTGGCAGTGACAGTTGGAGACCGCCGGCCGTCGTTGCCATAACGGAATCCGTATGCTGCCGTTGCCTACGAACCCTCTTATCCTCCGGCTTTTCGTGCTATTTTTTGCCTTGTTTATTTATTTATCATTTCCGCCTTAAATATTTTATTTTACAAAAATGGATCACATGTTAAACTATTTGTATAATTCAACGAGATACATCTTAATTTTAATATTTTTTTTATCTTAGTTGATGTTATAATACGATTTTATATAATTTTGAAAAAGTGATGATGTTTTTATTTTTGAATAAAATATAAATTTGAAGATATTATAAAAATTTGACAAAAATATATAGATATTAGTATCAAATTAACTATTTAAAATTCCTATTTTTTGTATAATTTTTTAATTCAATTTTTTATATTTTACAATTTAATTTATATTTGGTAATGAAATAATTTATATTTGGTTTAATAATATAWTTTTTTATAAARATAATAATTAATTATTTTGTTAGAACTCGATAATTATCCTAATCATATTTTAAATTTTTTATATTTTAAAATAAAATATTTATCCTCTATTTGATTATGTTTATAAGCAGCTAGTTACACAAATTCAAACATGAAGTTTTAATAAGTTGTAATTATATATAATTTACTTGTAATCTTGAATTTTAAGTAATATACATCAATATATAGTACTTCATACATAAATAATGGTTTTTAAGATTTTTTTTTTCAAATGTTTTATAATATAGTATAGATGCATTTATTTTATTTTATTTTTGGAAAATAAAAAATTATTTATTTTATTTGAAAAGCAGTAAATTATATAAAAATGAGCAAGAAAAAAAAATACACAACTAGAGAACCACTTGTAGTTAGATGCAACAATTAAAAGGAGACTTAACTTACAACCCAAGGAAACAAAATGAAGATAAAATACAAGTAAAAACAAACCCCAACAATTGAACAAACAAACAATGAAAACCTGAGCGCAATGAGAGGGTCACCTGGGATTTTGGAGCATAGCTGTAAATCAGTTGTCCCAAGGGATACAATCCTTACAAGAACGCCTTGAGAATTAATCATACACGCAAACCTGGATATCGGAGAACAAAACTAACACAAAACTTGACTTTTTAAGAATATTAAGTACGAACTATTAAAACTTCCTTATTGTACACTAGTCCTCATTAAGGGTTATATTTGGAAGAAAACCCTAACGACAGTAACCAATGAATCATTGTCATTCGTCATTCCAAAAAAAAAATCATCATTGTTGCTCTACACAACATCTTGTACGTCATGGTTTTCGAAAGGCAGTAGTTGGGAAATGTGATGTCGTGACGGGTGAGTAACGATTTGATGAAATACCTCAAGGGAAAGTACATACCCTGCATACCTAATTAGAAATCAACAGAAACCCGTATCATACAAAAGGCTTGTTGATGGTACTGTTGACGTCCTGGTGATATGAGCCAAGAGGACGTCGCTCATGCCATAGCATTCTTAGATTCCTTTAAGAAATTTCTCATTGACGATGGAGAAGTTATCATTCATATCGTCTTTGCCCATGGTTCATATGAGAAAGAATGGAAACAAAAGACAATAACAAACGGTGAAGTAAAAGATTTGAGGCAATAAAAAGCGATTGCATGAATTTTCGTTACGTGAATAGACGGCCATTTATAACAAGTGTTTCGACAATCCTGTTGCATAGTATTGGCCAGAATCAAAAGGCAAAACTGACAGAAGGAAGACCAAAGTGACAAACTTAAAGTCGAGCACACCAAGAGATGTATGCCATTTAACGAAAACAACAAAAATGTTCTTGTCCATACCGACGCATCGTTTAGATATAGCATAACATGTATTGACAAGAATGTTCCCGCAACTTAGCCCACAATCACCACTAAAGCAGGTGCGTGATATGTAATATTTGCATGTAGGGTATATGACATCGGAGGTAAAACCACGATCAATCCTGACTAGCTGTCTAGCTTAAATTATGCAATTTCGAATTCCCTGTTCCGTTGGAGCTCATTCCCAAATGCACCCACGACATAATTATAATGATTTTGTTATAAGTAACATCAAATCCGTACACATGATATGGGTGATCTAGGTTTGCATCTATGAGTTCCAAACCTCGACGGATTCTGTTATCATCAAATAATTAAGGAGATATATCCTCTTAAATGCCCTTCTAAAATTCGTCTTAATGAAAAATTTGACAAAAATAAAAGTGATGTCGATCTTTATAACGAAACATCTGATTTTTTTTTACAAGATCTTAAATAGATGAAATGAAACAATTAGTTACAATAAAACATGAAAGAAAAAGACGATGTTTGAATGTGTTTTTATTACTTAAGTTCTAATACTTTTTTTTTTTTGATTGTGTTGAAAAAACTAATTATATAAAAATAAAGATATATAAATAATCTTATCTATAACAATATCAAATTAATTATTTAAATAAATAAAATAATATTGGATTTCAATAAAAAAGAAAGTTATGGTGAGAAATGTAACTAGAGATCTCTACCCATGGATCAATCGTAATTGAATGTCAACATTAATGAGGTGTACCGAGATGCACCAAATCAATTATCTTCTAAAACATAATTCGTAGATGAATACTAGAAGGGTACTCGAGCAATACAACGAAATACATCTTGATTTTAATATTTTATTATATTCTTTATCTTAATCGATGTTATAATATGGTTTATGTGATTCTGAAAAAATGATGATGTTTTTATTTTTGAATAAAATATAAATTTGAAGATGTTATAAAAATTTGACAAAAATATATAGATATTAGTATCAAATTAACTATTTAAAATTCCTATTTTTTGTATAATTTTTTAATTCAATTTTTTATATTTTACAATTTAATTTATATTTGGTAATGAAATAATTTATATTTGGTTTAATAATATATTTTCTTATAAAAATAATAATTAATTATTTTGTTAGAACTCGATAATTATCCTAATTATATTTTAGATCTTTTATATTTTAAAATGAGATGTTTATCCTCTATTTGATTATGTTTATCCGCAATTAGTCATACGAATTCAAACATGAAGCTTTAATAAGTTATACTTATACATAATTTACTTATAATCTTAAATTTTAAGTAATATACATCAATATACAATACTTTATACTGGTTTTTAAGAGTTTTTATTAAAGTATAAATATGTTAAATGTGAATAATTAGCATTACTCGTATTATGTTGTATACAAATTACAATGGGGGCAGAAGGAGGTTATTAATTCGAGGGCGGTCCTTATCGGGGATAGGCACAAGCAAACACTGAATCGAAAATCAGGATTTGTTACGAATTGGACTCCATGATTCCTTCTAGTTCTCGGTATTTGCTAACACTCGATTCCTAATCAGATTGATTGATTTTTTTAGATTCGTTTGATTAAATTCCTTCATTCAGATTCTTATTCGAGCCAGTTGGATCAAAAAACCGTTTGCGTAAATTGTTATTCTTCCTGTAGGATGACGAAGAAAAGGGACCGAGCGAGTATTGATATGGCGGTGCTCGATATTTGCCGCCGTGAGGTCGGCCATCTTTCAACCCGAAAATTCGCCAACAGACTTGCCGCTTCCGAGGTATACATTTTTATATAGAGAGATTGGTATGATCTTAGTTCAGTTGCTTCGTTCTTATTGCCGTTTCAACTTATTGAAATCATGCTTATACGTATATATATATATATATATATATTCAGGCGCCTTCAATTGAATTGATTGTGGTATGCCAGATGAACGTTTCTTGAGGGCACACTTTATTGTGAGCTTATTGCCAGGCAATTTGTGGATGTTCTCTTAAAATCATCAATGCCGTTCTAGTTGTGTTGTGTTGTTTTGCTTGTTCTCTGTTTTTATGAGTCTTACGTGATTAGGTAAAATGATTCAGAGACTGCGGAAGACTATGATTTTTTAGTAAATCAGTTACATGTACATGTGAATGCTCAATGGCTGGTCACTATAGTTTCAATAAATAATACTTGTATTCGGTTTACTGCATTTGCTCCCTTAGGTGTTTGTGTTGATTATAATGAACTTAGCATCTTTGATGGGTTTTTTGTCAATGAAGTTACAACTTCTGCTTTTGATGACGATCTCATGATTGTTTTTTGTGTTAGGATCTAGTCCTAAGACTTGATCTTTTGAGGAAGCTGGAAAAACACCGAGGTTGTGTGAACACTGTGAGCTTCAATGCAGATGGAGATATTCTCGTGTCAGGCTCAGATGATAGGAGAGTTATACTTTGGGATTGGGAAACTGGGAATGTTAGGCTCTCTTTCCATTCAGGCCATAATAACAATATCTTTCAAGCAAAGATCATGCCAGGCACTGATGATCGAAGCATTGTAACTTGTGCTGCTGATGGCCAGGTATTTTTGCTTTTTTTAGAACAAATATAAATCAACTTTATTCTGTTTTCTACTGAATATATGGTAGTCACCTAGTAAAAGGTCTTCCTGGTGAGAGCAAGAATTGTAAATCAGCTTTTCTTTGTTTTCTATTTAATACATAGTAATTACTAAAGGTCTTCCTTATGGGGAGTTTTTTTCTTTCTGACAGGTAAAAGGTTGCATTAAAATTGTAGTATATATTGCTGAAACTATGCAAGTCAACATCATATTTGTTTATTATAATAGTATAATCCACTGTCTTAATTTTTTTTTCATGTTTACTTACTCCTCTTTTTGATAGCATTGTTTTAGAATTTATATTTTATGCTCTATATTAATACCATGGTGTGAAAGATATGTATTGAGAACCTATGCAATAGGTGAGGCATGCTATGATCTCAGAACGTGGAGAAGTGGAGCCAAAGTTGCTTGGAAAACATCAAGGAAGAGCTCATAAGCTAGCCAATGAACCTGGGAGCCCACACATCTTTTATACGTGTGGTGAGGACGGACTTGTCCAACATGTAAGTAATTATCCATTTGGTTACATTATGTGTATTCTATATTCACTTCTTTCTTTGAGTTTAGCAAGTTGGTGTTGTGTAAATGTCTCTCAATTAGGAGCCCTCACAATGAGTGTATTTCTATGATCTTATTGCTTCAATGTTTGTGCATCTAGTTTTTTTCGTTTGCCTGCTAAATTTATTTGTCATTGCCTTTTTCAGTTTGATCTAAGGACAGGAGTGGCCACAGAACTTTTTAGTTGCCAACCCATGCCTGATAGAAGTTTTGTAGGAGTTGTTAATCTAAATTCCATAGCTATAGATCCAAGGAACCCTAATCTGTTTGTGATCGCTGGTTCAGATGAATTTACTAGACTATATGATATCCGTCGATATAGGTGGGATGGTTCGTCTGCTTTTGGTAAATCAGCTGACTATTTTTGTCCCAGACATTTAATTGGTGATGAGAATTTGGGGATAACAGGATTGGCGTTTTCGGATCAGAGTGAACTTCTTGTATCCTACTGTGATGATTTCATCTATCTCTTCTCAAAGGATATGGGTTTGGGGAATGATGCAAATGCAATTTTAGATAAGCACGCTGCTGGTTCTGATTCAGAGATAGAAACTGATGGCAAAGGCAGTCCCCAACTCTACAAGGGGCACAGAAACTGTATGACAGTGAAGGGTGTTAATTTCTTTGGACCAAAATGTGAGTATGTTGTGAGTGGGTCAGATTGCGGCCGGATGTTCATTTGGAGGAAAAGTGATACGAAGCTTGTACGTGTTCTGGAAGCAGACAAGCAGGTGGTGAACTGTATCGAAGCCCACCCACATACAACTATGCTTGCCAGCAGTGGGATGGAACGTGACATAAAGATCTGGACTCCCAGTGCAATTGAAAAGGCAACTCACCCCACAAACGTCGAGAAGGTATGCTTCCTTGCTAAGAACTATATGGTTATACTTGAACCTGTCGTCTCAGTTCATGTGCTAATATGTCAGATGATTGCTAATAATCTTAAGTTGAAAATAGTTCTGCTTTGCCTTGTGCTGTTTATCTGCATAAGAGGTGACATATTTGATCAGTTCAGGATACTTGTGCTGTTTAATGCTTGGCCGCTGTTTATCTGAAAAATCCAGTCACTGAAAAATATTCGTAAAGCAAATCCAAAGTTGTTTAGCAATTTTAACTATTAACGAAAATATGATTAATACTTCCTGATAGGAAACGGCCCACTAGCCCAAGCCCAGTTCTAAATATGAATCCTATTAGGAATAAGAGGGTCATGTTAGAATTTAGCTTTTCTGTTAAGAGTGGTCGGCTTATTTAGCTTGGGCAGGAGGGTAGGCCAACCCTTGGCGCCCTTTTTGATTTTATCGTTGTATTCCTTCGATTTCCAGTAATTCAGCATCTTAATCCTTTTGGTCCAGTTTACTTATGATTATTCAATTCTCCTTTCTATTAATGAAAATATGATTAATACTTCTTATAGCAAAAATATCAGAACAGCCATAGCATCTACAAACTGCATACATCTTTGCTGCATGTTATCAATGAGTAGGAATGGACTTGTAGAAAAATCCCCAAATAAACGACGAGAGTGAAACAGGTGTTGACATATCTGATTTAGTATCAAATATAACAATATCAGCCTTTAATCATATAATTAATTTCTTCTGTTGTAGCAAAAGAGCATGCAAACTTCGAAAAGTGAATGTTGGTAGAGATGCAAGGATTGTAGCCTAAAAGCTTACTGGATTTTCTTGGGTTCCATGAGTTGTCAAAGATCGATGCTTTCTTTGCTGTACTTGTTAAGTGTTATTAGCATACATGATATAAGTCAGGTTTTTGGCCTTCTCTTCCTCTTAAGTGGGAAAAAATCTTCTATAGTGCAGATGAACCCCCTCTCTACAAAATTGAGTGAGAAGATCCTTAAAACCCAAGGAGGTTGACGAACGAAGATAAAATCTGATCAGCTTAGGAAAGTCTAAGCTAGGTCTGAACATGTTCACAATATTACACAATATTTTTTTAAATTTTTTTAAAGAAAAATGAAAATATCAGTCATGCTTTTAGGAAGGTGAAGCACTGTTAGAATGATGAGGCACAAATTTAGTAACTAGTAAGGGTTAACTTGTCAACAAAATGAAAATCTATTTTTCGACACTGGTGCATCAATAATATCTTTTACGTGTTCATGCATTGTTTAGTTCCCTTTCTGTTGATTCCATTTGGCTATTTATTTTTCTGCTTGTTTTGGGTCAATTTGTTATATAACTTATGTCCATTGTCAATTTAGAGCAGAAAAGTTAAATTCAATTGATAGATTGGATGGTGTGACCTTGGAATATAGAAAGTGTTACTAGATGATGTAGGTCATCTAGGGAGTGAGTTATATCTATACAGGCGTCTTCTGATCATTTTTGCTGTCATTGTTTTTGGATAAGGTTTTCGAGTCCCGTCGATTCCGTTTCTTTCCATTTCCCGATTCTGATGATGGTTCAGATGATGAGTATTACTCTAACGACGATGATGAGGATGATTATGAGGAGGATGATGATGATAGTTCCAGCAATTATAGTGATACTGAGGATGAGGATGAAGATGAGGATGATGACTTCGATGATGAGGATGAGGATGATGAGGATGATGATG